>NC_140482.1:39672492-39832492 GCF_051167445.1 Perissodus microlepis | reverse complement strand
ATTCAGAGCCGATGTACTTCTGGAGCTTTATACCTTCTCAGTGCAGCGTAGGAGGCTGGGAGGGACAGAAACATGGTCGAGACTAGCCGGGATATCCGTGCTAAAGGGACATGAGGTTTTCACCGCTGTGGGCCCACACAAGTTGTGCTCAGATTTCATGCGTCTACAGTGTAATATTGTGGTATTTTAAGAGAGAGAGAGAGAGAGAGAGAGAGAGAGAGAATGGATGAAAAAAAGCTTGTTTATTGCCAAAGAATTGCTTCAAAGCAGCGTCAGTGTCACATCCAACCAAGAGCTTGGCAGTGATTTTACTCTTTAAAAAGTTGCATTTATAGGAGAAAAATCACACAAGATATAAAACATGGTAACTCCCCATTTTGGCAACGTTTGCAGGGATTCAAACAATATGTAAAATTATTTTTAAGTCTCTTGATTGTTACCCTTTTACTAAATCCTCTGGTTTCTTTTCTTTCTTTTTCTTTTTTATTTATCATTGTGCCCCATTTTCCATTTGGGCAGTGGAGCTAAAGAAAATCATAACACGTCATATAGTTTTTGGATAGTATGACCTAAGCATAATGACAGCTGTTTGGTCCTGTCATTGTGTTTGATGGAGCGAAACCACATCCTCACGTGTTTGCAGGAAAACTCTGACAAGGCTGTATTTTGGCTTGTCTGGAACAGGCGTGACTGACTGACTAACTGCAGGTTGTTTATTTTGTGTGACAGAGAGAGGAGGGTGTTTTTGTTTATTTGTTTGTTTGTTATTTTCAGATTTTCTGTCTATGGATATATAGATAGATATTTACGCTAAATGTTTTGAAAAAACGATTTCATGTAATTATCCTAAACAGACCGTAGAAGAAAAGTGAAACGAGTTAGTGAGTTGAATGAAATTGAACTGAATTCATATGAACTGAACTGAGAATAAAGCACAGTAAATAAAAGCGTGAGAGGCGACACAGAAAGAGAGACCACAGCCCATCTGTGTGTCTCGGCCTCGCTCTGCAGGACTCAAACGCGGGGTCAGGCCAGAGAGAAAGAGAGACGGGGGAAGATCTCTCCCCCACCAGACATTTTCCCGCAAACACAACGGGCCTTTGATTCGTTTGTTTGGACACACACACTCATGTCTAATTGTTGTTTTTCTTTTTTAGCGTGCCCCACAAGGCGCACATGCATCATGCAGGACAGGCAGCGCATATGGCATCGGTACTCCTCTGAAACCACACTAAACAGCTCTGCGCAGGGCCAGCGTTTCCCATTGCATGCAGAGCGCCAGGCTCGGGCTTGTGGCCCGACAAGCGTCATTCTTTCTCTATGGAGTTCAACACAGCCATAATTATAACGGAAGTAATGTTCGTTTTGGCATCAATGAGGAAGAGCCCTGAAAAATGCATCCTGCATCTGAACGAGCCGCCTAGTCACGCATTCATTCTTAAAATTGTAATGTCGGTGAAAAAAAAGAATATAAAAAAAGAATGATATGGTTGATTTCTGTACGAATTAGAGTCGTTTTTCTAAATTTCAAGCATGTAATCAGCCAAAATTTTACATTTGTTCTGATAACGATGCCTTTTTCTTGGGGAGACGTCAGCTCCAATTTTGGATTAAGTGCGGGAATTCGTGACACTTTGGGGCTTAACATGGAGTAAAATTGCTTGTTTAAATGAGCGAGTCTAATGATCCGTTCATTATTCTGAAACACTAATGACACGAGAGGATCGGTGAGCTAAATCATGGCCGATTCAGGCTGCCTTTAATTGTCTGCCTGCTGCTAGGCTGCACAGATCAGCAGCCCCTCCTCGTTCGTCATAACTTCACTCCCGCATTCAGTATTTTTTCTCCAGCCAACAAAAGCGGATCTGACTACATTTAACACCCATTTTGAAGATCCAACAGCCACTGGACTCTTTTTTTTTTTTTTGTTAATTCTGTCCTAATCCGTCTTTATCCTTATTTAAACGTCATTTACTACAACACAGAGGCGCGACATTACGCAGGTGAATGAAGAGGTTAAGAAAATAATTCTCCTTCATTGTACCACGCGCTTCATCACGGAGTCAAGACTGAAACACATGTTCTCCATTTCCACATACAGTCACTTACTCCACTGTGACCACAACATAACAGCATCCATTAAGTATAATTCGTAAATGTCGTTATAAATCGTTCATTAACATAATCCGCCCGAAATATTTTATTTGAATACGTAGGACTCGATTTCAGGTCAAAACACGAGCCTGTTATTTATTTATTTATTTATTTTAATCGTATAATTAATTTGATCAATTATGAAAATTATAACTATTTAACATCATTATTACTATTAATATAATTATTGTCATTATTGTCCTTGAAAAATAATTTCATCGGCTATACCAGCAAAAAAAAAAAAAAAAAAAAAAGGAGAGGGGCGCCATTGCATTTTACAAGTGTTTTACATCTAACGGAATGACTTACATGAAGGTGCAGCTGCAGGTCCGCTGAAGTGGCGCTGGTATTAATTTATTTTGTCAAATTTAATTTTCTTTCGGAGTGCGCCAATGCCAGTGAAACCCAGCTTTGTCGGCATGTTTGTAGTTGTGCTTGGCAAAGAAAGCTGGCGAAGTTTTCAGATCGCACGAACTCGTGTTTCAAAGAAGACTTTCATGAGTTTATTTCATTTTTAAATATAATTTCTCAGCTCTCGAGTTTTGCCGAATGTGCTCTAAATGCATCGGTCTGTATGGAAGAGTATTTATTACAACGATGGGTTCAAAGAGTGCGTCGTTAAGTTTAAGGGACATTTAAAATCGTTTTAAGGAAAATAATAATACAAAAATTGTTTAAAATGTGTTTAAATAATTAGAAACAAAATAAATAGCGTAAGAACGAAAAAGAAAGGGATCAGAAGGACGGCATCTCATTTGGAATTAAGGGGCTAGATTAAACGTGTCTCCCTCAAGGCAAACGTGAAGCCAGGATGACCTAAGCGACATGGTTTTCGTCTGAATACATTAGTCTGGCCACACGGCTGCTTGCACACATGCCCTTGGTTAGGTCGTCTCCTTTCGTAGATTTCCCACAGATTTTTCGGTAACTCAATCTGTCGACAATCAATACGCTGCCCAGAGCCTATTGAATAAATACATTATTCAATTATTTGGAAAACTCTTCACAGCCCACTCCTTTTTCATCTCATTAGACTGCAAAATCTAACGCTGAGCCAATTCGGCATCCTCTCAGTAGTTCTTCAAATGTTTAGGAAATGAACTCTGTAGAAAACGTACTTTAATTAGTTATTAGACCACAATCTCCAATGAACATGACAAGTTTTCAAATGTGAGTCTGCAGCCATGCCCAAGGAGTTTATTCCAGTCAGTAGGACTCAAGCGAGGTAGCAGAGAAGCAGGTGGTTTCTCTTGGTTCTTCAAGGGTCCCACTATGGCCTTAAGGACACAGTCATCCTTGGTTCCCCCATTCTGCAGCACTCCTTCACCTCCTCTCTCTCCTGGATGGCCCGCTGCTCTCCCCTCCCTCCTCCTCCTCTTCCTCCTCCTCCTCTTCTTGGGCCTTTGATCAAAGCTGGCCTCTCTGCCACAGCTGCCCATCAGGGGGCTCCTCACCCTCACCTACAACAACACTGCCTGCTGGGCGCCCTTCTCTGATGCACACACAGCCACAAACATACAGGGGCTAATGCAGGAACCCACACACAGATTCACACACAGATCAGGCCTGACCCCCACACTCCCAAAAAAATATTATTAATCTCTAAGGACAAAGCAAAGCAGATGAAACCTCGGACACAAAGGTAAAGATAAAAAAGAAAAGAAAGAAACGTTAACTTATTTGTGCAAAAACACACAGGAGTATATGTAAAATGAGCCATGTGTGTTTGCATGTGTGAGTATGCTCAAAGTTTCCAAAAGGCTTCTCAAATTCACACAGGTTCATTTGTTTTTGCAGAGTGAAAGAGACAGGGAATGTTACCCAGAGTACATGCTATCCTTTGAAAGGGCAAACACATTATGTGCTGGGAGCTGCATTTTCTACATACAAACAGACACCAGAACAAACAAGCACCACAGCTTGCTTGCATATGTAAAACTGTACTTGGGTCCACCTGTAAGCTTTTATCTTAAGGTCTGGTACCCAAGTTACTTCCTCTTCTGTGCTTGACCTCAAAGTTCCTCTCATCTGGCATGTCTACACCCAATTACAGACACAAGAAAGGCTTTGGTCTGCCTTCCAGTGGCACTGAGAGCATTCTGGTACATAATTTTTATAATCTCTTATGTTCCACTCATCGTGGTGGCAAATGTTAGTTGACTTCTTTTGTCTTTCTCCATGGTGAGCTGTTGGTTTCTTTTTGAAAACCCACAGTTCTTCTCCAGAACTGGAAGTAATCCTGTTGAAACATCTGGTGATGACTCAGTCAGCATATCAGATACACATCACATGTGATTCATTATCCTGAGGTTGGCCTGTCCCGGGCAAATTGGACTTTGTATATTTTCAGACGGTCCCATACATATACATGGGACCCGGCTGTGATGACACATCGGCCCGATGAAAGTGTTTCCAGTGTTTGTGTCCCAGTTCAAAGAGGTTGATGGGAACCTCCGCTGCTGATGTGACACAGGAAGCACCTTGGGCCAATCCTCTCCACCCTCACCTGCGCCCCGAAAGCCCCTGTCACACTGTTAGCCCAACAGTGCTGGGGTCAATTAACTAATTAAGTGCCAATTAAAGCATTAACTGTTTCCCAGAGGTTGTGAGGTAGCACGGGGGTGGGACATTGAGCAGGTGGCCACGGGGCTGAACAAGTATGAAAGGGTTTCATTTCCAAAAACACAATGACAAAGAAGAAGAAGCTTGGCTACTGGAGCAAGTGTATTTATCCTGCTGTCCGTGCATAATTAAATGAAACAGACTTTTTTCCAAGTGCATTTTTTTTTTGTTGTTTGATTATTAGCTCAGAAGCCAATGATGATATGAAATTTACCAACTTGTTCTAGAAGTAAATGAATTGAACATTTTGCAGTTTTGCAAAGCTGACATCAGTGGTTTTGTTGATGGATGTTTAATCAGCAGCAGCAAAATTCTGAATGGTTTTCTGTCCCCCTGCATCCAGTCATGTGACAGTGCCAAGAAGTTAAAGGCAAACACGTAAATTAATTATATTTATCTTCCTGCTAGTGTCTGGGTTACTCTTACTGGGTAAAGTCCACCCATCTGGAACTTCACGCAGGTTAAAATACACAAAATTTCAGGACACTATTTAATATGAGTCTGGCTGAGTTATGCCTCACAAAGACACAACTACTGTAAGACCTCAGGCTCTCTGTTGAATACACTGTTCTCTGTGTGATTTTCTTCCCCCCTTCATTGACCCCATGCGTCTGCGCTTACACCTTAAACAGTCAAAGTTGAAGGGGGAATAGAAAGTCAGTGAGGTAAAAAGCATTAAAGACGATATCCATACTTCTTCCGAGGGGTGAATGTACAGGATGCAGAGCGGATACATAAGTAGCGGTGCATGTCCATGTAAAGCTCCCCTGTAGAGTTGTGGTCAATTTGCTCTTGGTTTGCTCAGTTTAGCATGTAATTTAAAACTGGAATTAAGTAAATGATAACATGAATCTAATCCTCACTCACTTCCTTGTAGGTTAGAACAGTAATTTTATGGTTGTTTTCAACTTTTATTTTCAAGAAAATCTACCTAATATATTGACTTAAAAGTGAATTAATCTTTTCTACTTTGCAAATGGGATACTGCTCCCTAGACAATGATTTTCTGTTTAAAAGGCCCAGGCTCAAATCTTGTGTGTTACCTATACATCCCTCCGAGCAGCTGTCATCCAATTCCTATACCCGCTCCCAGCGAGCATGTGTAAGGGTTAGCGCCTTGGCGCTGCTCGCTCCCCACAGGCTTAGTTATTGGACGTTTTTCCTCCACATTTAGGACCAACAGGCTGTGTCCCTGGCTCCCCCTCACTCTGTGTTTACCCAGGCGGGGCGCCACCTCCCTTTCAGCAGGTTCACGTGGAGTTCTGGGGTTTCAACTGGCCAAGTGAAGTCTGTGTCAAGAAATCCCATCATCATGACATGGAAAAGAGGTTAGCAAGAATCATTGTGCTGCTGCACAGAGCAAGACAGTTAAATAAAGTCTGCTCTTATTGTGGGTACCTAACAGGCAGTTTCACTGATCGCTAGGAGGAATGCAGGGCATTAGTCAGCTAATACGAAAAGGGCAAATGAAATGGCTCAGAATAAAAATATTATCAGAGATTGTGGTAACTAAATGATGCTGTTCTTGCTGACTGGGCAGGTTAAGTTTTAATATGTAATCCATCTCACATTTTAGGCATTTTAGTATGACAGAGTATAATTAATGTGAGGCAAAAGTTTTCATAAGCCCTGTGGCTTCCAAGGCATTCGTACAAGTGTTATGTGAGACAAGAGGAGAGGGAAAAAGACACCATGGGAGTGAAGACTGTGAAGAGGAGTGATACAGAAAGGAGGAAGACAAGGAGTCGGGTGGAATGTCCAAGAAAACAGAAGACAACACAAGAGACTGCAACTGTTGGATATTATCATCCTTCTGCAGCAGCAAAAAAAATTCCTGCAATGCAAATAAGCATGCACAAGCACATACATGCACGAATGGACAATCCACGGAATGCTGACAGCAACTGGTCCTCATGCGCCTTCAGTGTTGAGAGAGAATCTGAGGAATGGTATAAGGAGGAATTTCAGATCTCTAAAACAATCTTTCACTTTCCTCCTAGTGCAGGAATTTGAGATCTAACCGTTTCGTGAAAGCACTCAACATCTGAGACATATTCATCGACTAACGCGGCTCATATGCTATCGCTATCGTGTATCAGTGCTCCACCTAAACTGAAAACAAGGACAAATGCTTCTGTTCTATATGCTGGGACACAGCAGGTCGCAGGTTAACACTTAAACCAGCAGCCGTTTATGAAATATCGCTCTCCAAACTACAACTCTGTTCTCTCTGTGTCTTTCTTTCTCTATCTCTAATATCTTCTTCACTCAATGTTTCTTCTGGCACTCAGCTTCCCTGTCTGTGTGCATCAACAAACACAAGCGGCGAAACCAGCAACTGTATTAACAGATGGCCAGAGTCAATAAAACACACACAAATCAAGTGCTGGACACATCTGTTGTATGTAGAGTCTGACTAATCTTTCTGTGTGGCTCAACGGGAGTGATGGAATCACAGCAGCTTGGTCAGATTAGAGGGAACGGGGCAGATCACTCAGGGGACAGCAGGCAGCTTTGTAATGGATTGCAGGATGGAGATAATGTCCGATTGAGGCTTGGGGGGGGGACATGTTTTAGTCCGATAAAGTCAGTAGCACACATAGGAAGTAGAAATAAATGGGCCATCGTGGGTTACTGCTGAGGAACTTTTTGTTTTTAGTCGCTGTCACTTAAGCTTTTTGACAGTCAGTGTTATATGTGGTTTGGCCCTGAAAGTCTGATTTCATATGGAGTTTAAGGTGTGTACCTGCAGTAGAAGTGTGTCAGCTGTAACCAGCTGAAACCTGCTCTGCACAGTGAGAACAGACAAAAAGTGATGTAGCAACTGCCACTTACATTTATTAAAAATGCATATGTACTGATTGTGAACACTTCAATGAGGGCTGGAGCATAGAGGTTATTTTAATAATTTCTGAGTAACTGAAAGGTTTTTACTGAAAAAACCCCCAAAAAAAAACGATATCAGAAACAAAGTATTAGCCACACCATACATTTTTTAAATATAATTTAACTTGCCTGGTGGGAAAATATTAAGATATTGTTCAATAAACTCAGTCACACAGCACTTTTTTACCTAAGTGAGACATCCTGAAAAACATAACACAAAAAATAAAGTGTTTTGGGGTTTTTTTGGAAATTCATAATAAAAACTTTCATTGATAAATCCCCTCGTAAGTATTTGTACCATCTAAACCAGTGCACTAGGGAGATGTTGCAGATTAAAAAGTTGCTTTCTTTAGTTATCTTCTTTAGCCAGGACATTTTTTTCACAGCCACCAATTACTCAGCTTTTATATGATTCTATTAGTTTTTATTTTATCCACTCTATATATATTTTATATAAATAGTGTGTGTGGAATAGGCACAAGCAAGACACCATTTATTGCAGAGATGTCCATTTTACCAACCTCTGCATGCATGATTGGAAGGTCAGATATCACTGGTGAGATTTAATTAGTTATCAGCCATCATGAAAAGGCCAGCATTGCTGTAGCTGGAGAGTTCCCGATGCCTGTAATTAGAAGTGCTGCCCAATATTAATCTCTATTTTCCTGAAAAACATCTAACAAAAGCAAAAAACAAATATCAGTTAGCGGCTGAAAAAACATTAATGCTGAAGAAAAACATAAAAAAGGTAATCAGATGAAGCTGATGAGCATTTGGGCTTTGTTAATTCTCAACAAATTATCTAATCCAGATGTTGCGCTCTTAGTGTAAACACAGTGCCCTGTAGAATCATAAAACAAATAAGCATGAAAAAGGTTTAAAGTTTCAAACAGAGCCTAACCCCAGACTGAGACCTTTCAACTCCCCCCCAAAAGAAAGAAAAGAAAAGAAAAATCCACACCGCACACTCGGACTTTGTTGCCTTCTTGAAACAGGAAAATGTAAATATGGTAATATTTAGCACGTGTTTTAAAACAGATCAGTTTTCTCAAGCATTGGGGAAGCAGAAAAAGAGAGAGAAGACGAGAGCGATAGAGAGAGAGTCAGACAGAGAGCAAAAGAAATGAAAAAAGCGGCCCACACACGATAGAAGGCCTCCCCAGAATTGTGTGTGTGTTCCACTCTGTGAGATGTGGACAGGCTGCGGCTTCCTATGTTTGCACACAGTACCACCGAGAGCTCTGGCCCGGTGCTGATGGCCTCAGCGCACTCCAAAACACCAAACTGGATCTGTCACACTGTGAGTCTAGAGAGTCAACAACAACTTAACAATAGGAAAACACCACTCCAATGGGTCATATCATCCGTCTGTGTGCCGCAGCCATTTTTCATGGAGGGAAAATAAGAGGAGGAGGAGAGAGAGAGAAAGAGAAAGGGTGAGAGAGCCAGAGGGAGGAGCAGAAATGGGAACATGCTGGACATATGGATGTGTTTAAGGACCACCAGGGAAGGGAAACTTGTGCATTTTCGCATAAAGCCCGATAAACTCCAAATATGTAATTACACGGGGTTTAGGGCTTGTCTGTTGCCGATTCATTCAGGAATTTCTGGTTACGTCTCTCTGAGAGTTCGGGTGTAACAGGGCTCTTTATCGTTCTCAAGTGGCGGATCTGCTCAGCTTTAGTGCAGCCAGGCCTTCCACTCACACTTAGCCCTGGACCTGCTCAGTGTGAGAGTGCCATTGTGCCCCCACCTATTTAACAAGGCGGTGTGTGAAAGAGGAAAGCAGTCAAAAGAAATACCTCCTACTACATAAAAAAGCCAAAGGAGAGGGACCCTCGTAAACTACCTGCGGCACGTTTAAAGATTTCATCACGTAGCAATATTTATAGTTCTTCGATTCCTTGTCAGTGTTTGTAGCCAATTTGTTGTGCTCCAATAAATAGACTAGCTTATTTATCAGCACACCACATGGCAGCCATTTATTGCGGCTAACAAGAGGCAGATGTGTTTTGTATATGTTTTCTCATGCAGGTTTGACGCTCTGACAGGCTGAGACAGATAGCCGAGATGTACAACCTCTGTCCTGACTGCAGGAATGGCTGTAAACATTGGCTCTGATTAAACCGGGCAAAACACAAACATGACTCTTTGGCCATCCTTGAGCCTTATTTGTCTTCCCATGACAAAGGTCTTTGAATCATACACGGGGTGCGTCATTTCGACTGCGACCGAGACATGCGAGCGCCCGGGGAGCGTGCACCTTTTCGTCGGCTGCCTGTGAGGCCTGTGCGTGTGTGTTTCTCTGTGCGTGTGAAATCCACTCCCGAGCTTAAACACAATGTGTGCCTACACTAACTGAGCGAGCATTCAAAAGTGTCTATTTCTTTGTACTGTCTTGTGTTGCGTGTGCGTGTATAATGTGTGTGCGTGTCTGAGTGTTGCCAATTACCCCAGCTATAAATACAAGATCCCCATCCGTCACTGAGTTTCTGGGTGGCTGCAGCGCCGCCATAATTGGTTTCAGATGGTCACCCAGATCTTTCTCTCTCGGCTGCAGCACCATCACACTGGCTGTGTGTGAGAGAAAGCCACAGGGGAGAGCGAGGTGGAGAGTGGAAAAAAAGAAGAGTGACAGGAGTGAATAAATACAGAGGGAGCACAGGAATAAACAAGCAGACACTAAATGTTTCTTTTGTTCTGAAGTTCTCGTCATCCTGCGTGTGGCGAGCCGGGGAGGGGAAGGAGAATTTAGCTTGTTAACGCAATGAGCGCTCGTGGCTTTTATTTTGGCGTGAGACTGCAGGGATACAATATTTGGATTAGAAACAATAAAACATGGTTATATTTGTTATCAGTTATGAATGCTCATGCAAATACAAAAAGTCAAATATTTGCTGCTTCATGACAGCATTACAGAAACACAAAAACATCATCATTAGTTACATTTTTGTAAATTATTGCATCACCAGTAAGAACTTTTTAGTTCCAAAAATGTCTATTTAGAATTTATGACTTTTGCTTAATGATATTTCTGTGATGTGTGATCTTACCCAAGGAATTAGTTAAACTAGTCTTAACTGTGAGTTCCCAATCTGGTCCCCGAGGACACATAATCAATGGACTTATTAACAATAAATTAGCAGACTAGACCTATTGATTTCCAAAGGAGAGGACATTGTGACTTGGTGACAGCTGGTAAGAGGTTGAGTCTGAAAAGGCTGGATCAAAAAGAATTACAGGCATAAATTGGTCCACTAAATCCAAAGCTTCATTGGCAGAAATTAAGACACGATGATGTCATTGATGGCGTGTCAGAACATTCACCAGCGAGAAATTCATTTTACAGATGGTCCTGTTTATCTTGTCTTTGTCCCTCCTGCTACGTTATTATATAATGTCAGTTCAAATGTCCACTTAACAGGACATGTAAACTTAATCTTATGCCTTTGAGACCATTAAGTGAAGGATTTTTAGTGTATTAGGTATTAGCTTACTAAACGCTTACCCATGTAAAATACATGCGGCATTGTATAGATTACTCATTCCACCTTTAACAAACTCAACTTCTATAAGCTGCGAAACTTCTGTGAAAAAGAATGTGAGAGAATTTCCTTCATTATGAAACAGATTTTCACACAAACACTTTCACACTACTCCCACAGTCCTCTTCTCACTGCACTGCATCTGTGTTGGCCTGAGCTACCTGTTCTCATCACTGCCGTGGGAAAGCAGTTTGAGAGGCATTTTTTCACCCTCTTTGGTCCGTGCTAATGTGGAGGCGGCTCACCAATTATTACAGACGTTTCTAGTCAGTGAAGCCAAGAGCCTGCGGACACGCAGGAATCCTCCACTGCTATAAATCCATTAAATCCCTCTCATTAGAGCGCGGGCCTCATCACTGCGAGCCGGGATGCGTAGCGGCAGGCGCGTGCTGTTTCTCACACCGGGTGTCAGCCTGCCCTCGTGTGCTCCCTTCACACCACAGTCATTACTGGCTTGCTGGGGCTCTAATTGCCTCACTTTGTTCACAACAACACGACATCAGCACAACAATGCACGTGACGCTTATTTTAACTCAAACGTGCACTGTAAAGTTAAGTCAAAGTTAATGCATATACAAAGGCCTGCAGTGAAAAAGCCAGAGTAAAACGCAAGCGTCATCATTTAAACATATTAAAGAATAAACATGAGCAATACTTGTAAATGATCAGTAGCCGACAGCTGGCCAGCATTTCACTGTTCTAGTTAGTATAATTACATTATCATGTTGCGTTAGTATATCTTAAGTTTTCCATATAAAAGTGAAGTCCTATTTTTCCTGTAATCCACAGAGGTATATAAAGGAATCAAATGGAAATACTCGTAGTGAATAAAGCAGGTTTGCATGTTTAATTTTAGCTCCACAAAGAAGCTGGCGAGCATTCATTACTTCAGCATACACTTGAAAAGAGGCAAACAAACATTCTCGAAAGCTCAGTCTAGCAGTGGGCTAACATTTATGGTTATTATCACTGATTTGATAAAATGCCCAGCTTTGGGCTACAAAATACATTCTAAAGACTTAAAACGAAAGTTTTGGGGTTTTTTTTACGAGGAGCAATAGCAAAGTGAAGTCCAATTCAGTGGAAGGCCAATTTATAATATTATTCTATTTCCCATAATATAGTATGACACACTCTTAGATTTTATTGTTCGACTGGAAAGTGAGTGAAACAGAAAGCTAAAATAACAAACCCCACTTTTGCCAGGGCAAATTTATTGCAATCCAAAACATCCAACAGGATCAGAGCTCCATTTTTGAAAAGGAAAGTGCACAAGTTGTTTCTATAACACAGCGGAGCCTCAAACTTGATTTATACATGGGTCTATAAATCACTGTGGCATTTTCAACGGTGTCAGCTGAATCCTGTTTTTCACGGTATTCTCTAGCCCGTCTGTCTACAAGTGATACATCTGTGTCAGAGGGGATTAAGACATCAGAGCCTTTCAAGTTCAGTTTATGATAGAATATTAGAATTTCTGCATTTTAACAAATGGACAAGACCGTTGAAAAGAGTAGGCAAGAGAGAGTTTGTGTGGAGGAGGAGAGCTCTACCGTACAGAGCAAGAAGGATACTACTGGAGGATGAAGAGGAGGCAAGGAAAGCGAAAGGAGGAAGACTGGGAGGTGAAGGAGAGGGCAGTAGGCACTCATCAGGAGGAGAGCTGAGAGGAGCGGAGGCCACAGCGTGGAGAGCAGGCCCTTGTGTAAATGGAGATGTACTAAACCTTTGCTAACCTGCGTTGCCCAAGATAAAATATTTATATATGCTATTGTGAGATGGAGCGCTGGGATGAGCAGAGCCTTAATTTGTTTTCCTCCAGGGTAAATTAATTCCCTCCCCATCA
Organism: Perissodus microlepis; assembly: GCF_051167445.1. Classification (NCBI taxonomy): domain Eukaryota; kingdom Metazoa; phylum Chordata; class Actinopteri; order Cichliformes; family Cichlidae; genus Perissodus; species Perissodus microlepis. The sequence continues at coordinate 39,819,439 of NC_140482.1, read as the reverse complement.
TCAACAGAGTGAACCTGCAGTGATTACTGCCCGGTCTGTCTCTAGCTGCTCCTGGAACAAGCACTTGAGAGATTTTAATGGTCAAAGTCCAACTTGCAATTATACTTCATCTGCTCCATACATTTCCATAGATTAAAGGTGAAGCAGATGTGCTTGAGGTGGATGAATACCGTTTCCTCGCTGCCTTTTCTGCTCTCCTTTATCTTTGTATTTGTTTCCTCTCCAATCAGCGTGTTATTTCTTAACATTCGTTCTTAGGTGTTGATTATGAAAACAGTTTAAAACAGCATACTCACCAATGATTTGAAAAGTGCACACAGTCAACTCTTTATACTTTAGATGTTGGCTACAATATAGTTCCAAGTGGGTATTTATGAGGACATCACTATAAGCAGTGTATACGTACGCACTGTACAGCACGACTTCTCGACACTGATAGATGTAAAAGCAGCATGCAAAGAGTGGAGGCGAGGGAAAATCTGTGTATGCTAACCATATGTAAAGCACACAGTCAAAGGACACAGAGTGCGAACAACACTGGGAGCCCAGCACAGATTGTCACTGATTGTCATACTATTACAGGCAAATAGCAACACTTGGTCGGCCGTCGACAGGGCATAATCATGTGTGACTAACAGCGATGGAGAGAGCGCTACAAAGGAAAGGCGAGATGGTGGAGGTACAGGCTCTTTGTCTCCCCTGCCATCTTCCTCATCTCTGAGTAGCCTGGAGGACGCACAGAACGGGAGATGATAAAAAGATGGAAGCCACTCAAAGTTCAAGGCAGACATGCCCTTTCATCTATTTCAAGACAATCATGTTGGGTTCTACATGTGCATTACTGCAAACTACCAATCTTTGCTGCCAACAGAAGTAGCCAAAAGCAGCAAGAAGTGAAGAGGTGGTGGCACAACTAACTCCTGCATAATACTTTTCTCTTGCTACTTTGATGGGTCTGGCTGTGGAATAAAAGTTCAAATATATGTAAGACAACACACTATTGTTCTTCTGTTTCAACCCCGTCTCCTTTATATCGCAACAGCAAATGCATTCTGACAGAGACATCAAGCCCACAGAATAGCAATTCCATTTGCAGCAACTAAAGCATGGTTGACATTTTTCATGGTTGTGATTAGGAATTCAAATGAGTTTAAGGGTGAGTATGAGACGGGACATGTTTACTTTATTAACTGAAACCAAAGAGCTTTTGTTGCATAAATCATACCCAGAAGTCAGCACGCATAAACGAAAAAAAAAAAAAGAAAGCTTGGGAGGAAATTAAAAACACACATACATTAAGTCACTTAAATTCAAATATCTCTGGCTGAGCAGTTACTTTACATGCAAAACGGATTTGTAATAATAAAGTAATTAAGAGCTTGGCCAATATGTCAGCCCCACACTCAAAGTAATTTATGTATTTTGACTTGATCATTTGTAGAAATGTATGTACATGTACATGGAGATTGGAGATGATGTTCCAAGCCCCAGGCCTACAGCAGCAAATTTCATACAGTCTGTGTATTTTAGACATGCGTATCATATGAATTCCCCCCAGCTGCATTTATGACTCTGCCATAGTCCTTGTGTATATATCTTATATCTTATGTCAAGTACAGTGGAGTAATCCACACTTTTCACCCCCTACCTCACAAGCACACAGAAAGGAAGTAGTGGTGATTCAGCAGCCCGGATAAGTCAGGCAACGGGTCAGTTGGGAAGCCAGTAAGTCCACCACAGCCCGTGCAGTCTTTGTCTTGTCCTTTAGCATTTCCTATGAATTTCCTCAACACTGGTGGGCAACCACAGCAAGAAAATTACAACCGCTAAGCCCAATTTCCTCTCATGCACCAAGTAAATGCAAGTCCAATGTTAAGAACGGTTTTGATGTTGCTACATGCAGCAGAACCACAACTGGAACTGATGGACAATTAACTTTAACTGTAATTAACCCCAGTCAGTGCTACTGCTTAATCCTCATTGGAGAAGCAGCCTTTCCTGTGTTACTCATCCCGTGTTACTCATTAAATAACCCTGTACACATATATATATACACACATATATATATGTGGGGGAGTCAGGAGGCCAGCAGTCAGACAGGACAGAGAGTGCAAAACAGTTCCTGCCACGCAGTCTGATAACGTGTTCATTTCACCCTTACAGTGGAGCAGAAGCCCATGGTTTAATGAATGTAACCTGAGCTCCTTGTTAAACAAACAGGCTGAACCTGTAAGGAAAACCTCCACATCGCCTTTTATTCATCTCTCATTAAAGTTTCTTAGACCTACAGTGAGAGCCAGACTAAACGGCTGCCTTCTATTTCTTTAATCTTTCAATTATAGTTACTGCGTTATTCTGCGTATTTTCATAAAGAAGCATTAGAAGCTTGCTGCTGATGGGTTTTGCCCTTTTACAGAATGGATAACCTAACTGATAATTCTTGACACGGCTATGGAAGGAAACACATGCTTGATGTAAAGATTCCAGATAAATGATATACATTCCCTTAATTAACATCTATCTGCCTCATACTTCATCCCGTCTCTCTTCTACCCATAATAGACCGATCTAGTCCAAGTCTACAGTCAAGCTACAAATCGTCTTCTAAACTTTTCAAACTTTAGATTTTTACCTTTAGTTGACAGTTGACTTTGTTAGTAGGAAAGTGAGAAAGTTTTGCATGGATATACAACGATAATAAGAAAAGATCTCTGCAGAAACATATTTTTTATTATTATTTTTTAGACGGTTATGTGGCCTATAATGAAAAAAATATTTACCCTGCCCACCCTCTTAGTATATGCTTTGCCTCAGCTGCCTATCAAAAACCAATATCCTCAAATTTGATGCTAGTGTTGTTGTTTAAAATTAAGAAAGAAGCTGTGTCTAATGCAGTAAGCCAAACTTAGCTGCTGTGAACTCTAACCTCTTTCAACTGATCTCCATCTCCCCCTTGTTCTTCTTCCATCCTCTCTGTTCCCCCAAGAACTCGCTGTCCAATCTGTGCTGCTGAGGCCGAAAAGTAGACCAAGGATTTAGAGACCTACAAACCCCTTTGTGCCCCCCCTCCCCTACCCACTGCACAAATCCCCAATCCCCCAACCAACCCTCCTCTCCCACACCCCTCTTTTTTTTGACTCTCCAGTCATTTTTAAATACAGTAACACAATCTTAGGGAAAGCTGATATAATCTTTTCTAAACTATAAAAGTCAGTCACCCAGAAAAACATCTGCACGGTCAAATTTAAAACAAACTGTCAGAGAGTCCGGTGTCCCCATAAAGAGGGAGTAGAGCAGGAGGAGAGGTGGGGAGGGGTAAATGGTGGAAAATAAAGAGAAAGGGAGTGATTTTTAGGAGGGAGTTTTAGTGCTTTCCACTTGTGTTACTTAAACGCAAATCTCCCTCAGGCTATCCGGATCCTTGCAGGGTAAAGCTAAGGCAAGAGCAACGTTACCAATCGTCTTTTATGGCTGCTTGAATTACCAAGTTACTGTCACTGTTTTACAGTCTCTTGACACCTGAGACATCCAAATATGCAAAAGTCCTCACAGCTAACACCTTAACAGACTCACATTAGTGAAAAATTCATGTTTAGATGAAGTGTACGAAGCGCTGTTGTAGGTAGAATCAGTGCAGGGTAAACATTTAATTAAACTTGCACATTGAAACTTTTATTATCACACAAATGAAGCAGATTTCACTTTTAAAATATGCTTTTGTTAAACTGTACGCCACGCAAAGGGAAAATATAAAAAAGTGACTCCCAATTAGAGAAGCCTTATTAATGCAGTTAATAAAAACAATTAATAAAAAGCTGATAAAAACAAAATTGTTATCAGATCACAGAGTGTTTGCAACCGACGCCTCCTCAAACACCATTTGTTAACAGCACTCGGACAACAAACAAACAAGCAGAAAGCAAAATATTTCACCATGCATTCATATGTTTTAGCTCTTTTTTTAAAGGTTGAGAATAGGGAGTATCTTTTCTGTGGATCAGTCATTTGTCCTAAGAAACTACTTGTGTAATTGTTGGGTTATACTATGATGTTTTCAATATTCAGAATGTATTTCAGCCAGAATCACACTTTATTTATGAGCCTACGCAGAACAGCAAACTGATCCATGAATTCACGGCACCATCTAACATAATCTGACCATGGACGTCATGAACAGAAGCTCAAGAAAGACTTCAACGTCTTTCTTGCTGATTTATATTTAGCCTTTTTCTCTTTTGTTAAAAATCTATTTCAGTCATAAAATCTAACAGCATCAGTCAGCATGACGGAGAAGCTGAAGAGTCCTGTTCATATCTTTGTTTAATACCAAATATGGAAGAGGAAAAATTCAATAACAGACACTATAGGATTTGGGTGATGTACGTCATTCATGCTTCAAACAATGTAAATTGACCATACAGTTTAAAAAAAGAGAGAGAGAAGAAATCAGAATGGACATATTGTTATTCATCTCAAGGCCTCAAATGTAAACGGGCCTCTACAGAAGGCATTATCCTGGAGTGAGTATAGCTGAACAATCCAACACACTTCAGTCCAATTTCCACGGGTTTTAGGTTAGAATGCCACTGAAGTACACGTTGAACAGGGGGGCACAGTGCCTGCTCTACTCTGCCCCGTCTGTTTTGAGCTGAGTGTTGGATTGGTTTAATTGATTTAATGGGAGAGCATGGAGTCATAGTGGGAGATGGGGAACATGGGATGCTTTAGGGAAGTCAAGTGTGTTGCACTACCTCAACTCGATCTTAGACTGCCTGTGTCAGCTGGCAGAAACAGCCGATGGTGATGATACATGACAGTAAACACAACAGGCGAGTACACACATGAATTTCCTTTCTCACATATAAACACACAGAAATCCATACACACTTGTTCCGAGCCTAGAACATCATGCACCCTGCTAATGGTTTGAATAACACCCAGAGTGGCCTGATAATGCCTTAGTGAGATGTGTTTGTGTGTGTGTGAATGCTGCATGTTTGTATTCACACACAGTGTGAGGGACACAGTGGCAGAAGCCTGTGCTAATGCCACCCTGAATGGTGTGTCTAATTACTTGGCCTACAGATAGCTTTTAGCTAAATCACCCCGCCTTCTGAAGAGCCAGTATCAACAGTGACAAGGGCCTGGACAATTACATTAGCCCTCTCCCCATCCACCGGGTCCAGCACTAACAATCAGTGTGATTTGCAGCCGCTTCATTGTTGTCATCCCTCTCTCCGTGACAATGATGTTTTCCCTGCTGGATAGACAGAGAGACACAGCGAACAACAGAGAGAGAAAAAGGAAAAAGAGAATGCAGAAGAGAGGCCAATATAAGAAGAGAGAGAGAAATAGAGAGGGGAGAGTTGACAGAGAGCTTACTTATGTTAATGTTTGCCCTGCTTGTGTGTTGGCTGCAGCAGAGAGCCGGATAAACCTGGGTGACAGCCGCAAGTGGAGAGAGCTGGTGAATTAATTGATGCTGGAGAAGGGTCTTCTGGATGGATTGCTCACCAGCCCACTGTGCCAAACACCACCACCACACACAGACACACATAAAACCACATTACACCAAGTACAGTAGCCACCCACAGAACAAGCCAAGTATCCAAATCACATTACAGCTAAAGTAGAACTTTCATTCGGCTCTACTTAGTCCTCTTGCATCTGCCAACTATAGCGTGAGTGAATGCAGAATACCGTTTCCCAACATGGATTTTTTACCTCAGACATTCCTCCGGTTTTATTTTCCCTATTTTTCTTTATCTATTTCTCTGACTTGCACATGACTTGACACACACACAACACAAAATAAGCAAAACTATTTTTTTTTTTAAAAAGCCAGGGACTAACTTCACAGTGTCTAAATAGGAGGTGTTACGGTTCCTGAGTTCAAGGTCAAATGAAATTTAGCGTTCTAGCTACATCAAACCAGTTGTGGCAGTTTTGAGAACAAAGACTGACACGATTCCTCTCAAAGACCTTTCTTTACTTTTGAAAGCCTTTTTTTTTTTTTCTTTAACCTCCTAGGACCTGGCATCCACATATGTGGACATCATGTTTTGGGACTAAAATAAAACATTTTGCTCTTCAAGGGCCTGATTTCCACTTACGAGGATATTACTATATTACTAGGATATACTGCCACTGTTCTATCGAAATTTAAAACGAATATCCTCTTATGTGGATCTCATTTTTCTCAGAAACAAAAATCAGGTAAAAACAAAAAAAATATCTGGTAATTCATTGTTTTTACATTCATCAGGTCCCAATCATGCAGGGGGTTAAATTAGAACATTTATGATATAACCATGTGTGTCATGATATTGTATTGATGAAGGAACTCAGGCAAAGCATAACTAATGCAAAAAATATAATGATCTCATGCTAATAAAATTTCTTAAAAAACAACTGAAAGCACCTGAAAAGGAGAGTTGGAGAACTAGAAAACTCCTGCACTCTTTCATATAGACAGGACTGTGGAGCAAAGTGGTGCCAAACGGGGTTAGATCACTCGACAACAGCCTGTCTCACCCTATTACCCTTTGAGTCTCCCCATACCCCTTTTTGCCCCCCTACCCGTGTTCCTCTGCTCAGGGAGGCGCACTACCAGCTGTAGAACAATGACACACTGGCTCTTATTGGGTGAATGGATATAGAGACAGAAAAGAGCTTGAAAGGGGACAGTAGGTTGCTCTTAATGTTGAGGGATTTTGCAATAGCTGCAAATATTTAAAGATGCACAGTAGTAGTAGTTGAAGTCTGTGGCTCAAGCTTAAAGAAAATTTGCACTGCAAATATTTCAGTATCTTGCAGTTTAAGGAAATTACAAAAAGGTTATTGCTTTGGTGAGCTTTTGTGTTTCTAAGATTTAAGTAGTCTTGAGCAGGCTTCTCTATGGAGCTACTGAGTGTTCCCAATGTGCAGAACACAAATTCATAATAAGCACAGCCAGAGCCCAAAAAACCCCAAAGTATAGTCACCAACATGGGACATACACGTCACTTCTCCTTGATGTAGATGACATATATAGGTTTAATGCACAGCAAGGGCTCTGGAACCAAACTGGATGTGACCAGTATTTGGGTTTCTTCCCCGCAGGTGGTATTCACTGCCCCAAAAGCCAGTTTGTCTCACTGAGAACTGGACTCCCAAGGCCTTGTCATCTGACTTTATGAATCGCCACCGTTACATGGTGCAAGGATTTATATGCCTGTCAGATCCCTACATTATAAATTGACTGGCACTTTTCTGCTTTGAGCACTTTCTTGAGTACTTTCTTTTTATTCACCCATTCACGCATACATTCATACAATCTTTTATTTCTAGGTGTGCTTTTTAATGACATTCACATACACTCACACTCTGAGGGATGCATTGGGGATAACTTAGGTTCTGTATCTTGCCCAAGGCTCTTCAAGTTAAAACTCCTCCTGTGTGAGTTGCCTGACTAAGTTCAGCCACATGGGTCTGCCTTCCTGAGGGCCCAGCCCCTATGGAAGGAGCCATAAGGGTTGGCGGTGGTAGGATAACCAACCTTACTATTTATTTTCAAGAACAATAACACTTAAAAGTGTCTTATAAGTACTACGGTGTATTTTACCATAACAAATACTTCATACGATCAATAACAGACATAAAATGAATGAATGAATGACTGAATGAATGCCCTTTAAGACAATTTTAATTAAACATGAACAGTCACAGTTCAATATGAGCTTTAAGAATTGCACAGCAGCTGTTTTCTACTTATGAGTCTCTGTGTACATAGCCTGGATACAGCAGATTGAGGACAAAATACACAATGAATCAATAAATAAATGAAAATGAATAATCAAGCGTCATTGATACAGGTTGGAGCCTGAGTGGGGTCATTATTTGTGGGCGGATGCAGGTGGGCGGGTGGACAGGATGGGTGGACTAAGAGGAGTTAAAAGTAGAGCGCTTTTGGAAGCACTCTGGATCTCCTGATGTTAAGGAGGTGCTCCCAGAGGTCCGACACAATGGTACCAGTCAACAACAGAAGCTGGCCTGCCTCTTTTTCATCTCTCTCTCTTTCTCACTCTCTCTTAGCCTCAGTGCCTCTTCTCAGTGCCACACAAAAAGCTTGTTGGGGGGATAGTAAGGTAGACGGGTCGAGAGAGCTGCATGGCATTTTAATGGTGGTGGAGAGAGTGAGAGAGGAGGGGAGGTGGTCGGGTTGGATGGGTTAGAAGCAGAGGATCGCCCCCCACTCACACGCACACCCCTACACACACACATAGCAGTATAGGGGGCTTTTTATCTGAATGATTGCCCTCAATTAGATCCCTGATCAGAGTAGGTGAGAACAGACAGCTATCTGGAAAGGGTAGGGTTGGGGGTTCAAACCAGTAGAAGGCAAGAAGAGTGAGATGGGGCATCAATCAGTAAGGGGAGCTCTTTCTGCTTATGCTGAGGACCAAAAATGAAATGTGTTTGTGGTTTTCAGTTCATAGACACAGAATGAGTAAAGAAAGAAAGAAAGAAAAAAACACAATCAATCTGTTTTTGAAAATACTCTTTTTGGACATTTCACTGCAGAGAAATACAGGACAGTTTGACCACAGGGACATAAAAAAAAAAAAGACTGAAACGTGCTTTGAGCTTAAAAGCCTTAACAACACATACAATGTTGAGAACAACCACAAGCTGCCACGATGGTGCCAAAACAAACCACTCTGTGTCCTATAAATTACTTTTGTGAAATATACATTTATTTTCCAATAACAACTGAACTGCATGCAAAATAATATTTTTCTTACCCACAATTCGAAGCAGATTAAGCTACAAGCCACGTGACATAATACTGATAGGTAGGGCAATAGTTGTTGCTTTACAGCAAGAAGACGAATCGTCTCCCTGTGCATGCCTGTCTCCTCTGAGTACTCTGGTTTTCTCCTACAGCTTAAATACATGATTGTTGGGATAACAGTTGATTCTAAATTGGCATCTGTTATCCCTGTTATGGACTAGATATCATATCTATCTAATAGACTCCAATTTGTGCATGTAAATGGAGAGTCCTCTTCACACACTGAGGTTATTAATGGAGTTCCACAGGGTTCAGTGCTAGGACCAATTCTGTTTACATTATACATGCTTCCCTTAGGCAGCATCATTAGAAGACATAGCATACATTTTCACTGCTATGCAGATGACACCCAGCTCTATCTGTCCATGAAGCCAGATAACACACACCAATTAGTTAAACTGCAGGAATGTCTTAAAGACATAAAGACCTGGATGGCCGCTAACTTTCTGCTTCTTAATTCAGATAAAACTGAGGTTATTGTACTCGGCCCTGAAAATCTTAGAAATATGGTATCTAACCAGATTCATACTCTGGATGGCATTACCTTGGCCTCCAGTAACGCTGTGAGGAACCTTGGAGTCATTTTTGACCAGGACATGTCCTTCAACGCACATATTAAACAAATATGTAAGACTGCTTTCTTCCATTTGCGCAACATCTCTAAAATTAGAAATATCCTGTCTCAGAGTGACGCTGAAAAACTAGTTCATGCATTTATTACTTCCAGGCTGGACGACTGTAATTCATTATTATCAGGATGTCCTAAAAACTCACTGAAAAGCCTTCAGCTAATCCAAAATGCTGCAGCAAGAGTCCTGACAGGGACTAGAAGGAGAGAGCAGATTTCTCCTGTTTTGGCTTCCCTTCATTGGCTTCCTGTTAAGTCCAGAATTGAATTCAAAATCCTGCTCCTCACATACAAGGTCTTAAATAATCAGGCCCCATCTTATCTTAATGACCTTGTAGTACCATATCACCCTATTAGAGCACTTCGCTCTCGCTCTGCAGGCTTACTTGTTGTTCCTAGAGTATTTAAAAGTAGAATGGGAGGCAGAGCCTTCAGTTTTCAGGCCCCTCTTCTGTGGAACCAGCTTCCAGTTTGGATTCGGGAGACAGAAACTATCTCTACTTTTAAGATTAGGCTTCAAACTTTCCTTTTTGCTAAAGCATATAGATAGGGCTGGACCAGGTGACCCTGAATCCTCCCTTAGTTATGCTGCAATAGACGTAGGCTGCCGGGGGATTCCCAAGATGCATTGAGTTTTTCCTTTCCAGTCACCTTTCTCACTCACTATGTATTAATAGACCTCTCTGCATTGAATCATATCTGTTATTAACCTCTGTCTCTCTTCCACAGCATGTCTTTTATCCTGTCTTCCTTCTCTCACCCCAACCGGTCGCAGCAGATGGCCCCGCCCCTCCCTGAGCCTGGTTCTGCCGGAGGTTTCTTCCTGTTAAAAGGGAGTTTTTCCTTCCCACTGTCGCCAAAGTGCTTGCTCATAGGGGGTCATATGATTGTTGGGTTTTTCTCTGTATCTATGAAGCGCCTTGAGGCGACTTTTGTTGTGATTTGGCGCTATATAAATAAAATTGAATTGAATTGAATTGAATAGAAACATGTCCAATGTGCACCTCCAACCCCTGGGATAAGCCCCAGCCCCCCTTTAACCCTACATTAGATATATTAGTTATGGAAAAGGATGCATTATCAGAAATTACATGTATGTTTCCTATACCAATAAATCACTGTGTTTTCATTAGTTTACAATGAATGTTTTATTCTGGATACAGAGAATGCCTTTTACATGTTAACCCATCTGAAGTGATTGCTACTACAAGTTCTCCTAAGTGTAGTATTCAGTTGGTTGTACTCTGTGACCTCAACGCTAGACGTGAATAAATCCTGCACGCTGGTCTTACAGTGCAACAAAATCTCCAGTAATTTGTAGTTCGCACCTCATCTCTGAGCAATTCCTACAACCTACCTATAAGTTGCATTAACTGACACTAAAATAACACATCTGAAAGACCAATTAACCTCCTGGCAGTTAGCTGGCATTGTGAGGAATGAAGGTGTTGTGTTTTGGCAGTGAAAAAAAATATGTATAGTAAAAAGAGATCATATCCCCCAGTCTTGCTACGATGATTTTAAATTATGTTTGTAATGCGTCCCTGAACTTTAACGAGTTTGTCAAATTGCAAAGAAAAAAAAAAACAAGAGTTCTGTCTATTTTCAGTGTGGTGAGTTTGCAGGTTTCATTAGTTAAATTGCAGTTTTAAATTCTTTAATCAACGCAAGCAAAATGTAATTTCTTCACTAAATAAATAAATATATTTACTTATATTAATTATAATATATATGACTTTTTTACCATTCTGAGATTAAAGACGGAATATTTTTTGCCAGTGAATGCATTTCAATTCAATTCAATTCAATTTTATTTATATAGCGCCAAATCACAACAAAGTCACCTCAAGGCATGTATTTCCCTTTCTGTATAAATAGACATAAACTAGCAGTTTAAACATTATGAAAATGTTTTAAAGGAAAATAAGTTCATCGCATTGGTGACAAGCTCCGTCTTTTTTCCCCCTTCATCTTTGCATGGACTTGTAGTACTCATAGGACTTATAAATCTATCAAATATAACAATATAAACACCCATTACAGTTGGCTGCCTGTATGAAGGCTGCATGCTATCGCACAGAGCAGCACACTATCACATACACAGGATACAGAAGGTTCAGCCATCCCCACTGCTGCCCACTAAATCCCAGTGTTTATTCTGTTTTGTTTTTAATCACAGCAAGCCTAAACTCTAGATGTAATTTTCCACTCTGCATACACCTAAACACAAACACAGACACATAGAAAGATACACATACACATTCACACACACATACACACTAACACATACAGTACGGTAAACTCAGCTCCACAATTACCCCTCAATTAGAGATAATAACATGACCACTTCCTGACCAATCACCTGCAGTCTTGCTATGACTCACACAGTGTTGCTCTCATACAGACACACACACACACACACACACACAGTCAGATGGCTTATAAAGTTAGTGGTGGCTGTAGAAATCATTGGTTATTTTGTCTGACCACTGAGCTTTGTGATTTTCTCTGTATCAGGCAGGTGGAGCAAAACCTTTCCCTCATTTTATGGAGACAAATGTTAGCGTTCTGTGGTTTCCTGTATGTGCTGACTGCTGTTGACACACACACATACGCACACATGTGTGCGCATGCATGCACACACACACAATACAGACAGATTTCCTGGCAAAACTGAAATAACCTTTCCTGTCTCCCTGTCTCTCTCATGGATGAGTGAGAGAACACAATCTTTTCCCACTCTATAGCTTCCACTGCCAAGACATCAAAACTTCCACAGTTAGAAAGAACAACTTTCCTCTGCCTACTGAGTATACAGGGCTGCTACCTGGAGGACAGAAATGGGTATTTAATAGCTGACCGTATTCCCATGGCAGCCATTTTCAACTTAAGTCACACTCAAGCAGGAAAAATCTGACCCAGATTTACAGCTGAAAGCCTTTTGCAGATTCATCTGTTATTAGATCAGCCATGAGGACAGCAAAAGTCAGTATTTCAGTGAAGAAAATAATCATTTTTCTTTCCATTTGTGATACCAGGGATATATTTTTGTGATTTCTTCAAAAGTTTTTCCTATCCGTTTCTGTGTCAATACAAAAAATGGATGACACCAAGTTGGGAACCTATAACAGCGGTGCCTTGAGAACAAGCCTAAGGTCCTGAAAGATTTGTTATTTGGAGTTTATTGCAGGCTACGCTTGACTTTATTTAAACTGCAGTGTTCAAACTGTTTAAAAATAGGTTAAGCCAAAGTTCAATAAATGACAGCTCATGATAGTTGATATAGTAACTCAAGGCCTTTACACAGTTTTTCAGGAGCTCAGTTAAAACAGTGACCATGAGAACAAGTGATGGAAATACCTGACACAAGTACTAAACGTTGAACAAATACCTCTCAGCATTAAGCCCAATCTTACATGGCTGCATCTGAGCACCAACAAGTTAAACAACAGCTTAACAAGCAGGTTCTGACTGCCAATGGAACAAAAATATCCTTTTTGTGGACCTGCAGTATCCGCCCTCTCTGTCTACCATCAGGATTATCAGGGGCTTTAAAGGCCTCCAAACTATTTGTTTTTTCCCCTGTATCCCAGAGTTTATATATATCTATATTAATTAATATCTATATTATTGCTAAAGCACTTTCTGGATGGATGCAAACTGCGTTTCATTACCTTGTACTTGTGGCATGTGCAATGACAATAAAGCTGAATTCTAATCAGAATTATATATAAATAATCGACATCATTTAAAACGATGTAAAAAAACAAACAAAAAAAACACGCACACACACACACACACACACACACACACAAACACATATCATCTAACAAGGACTCCTTTAGAGACCACTAGATTGATCAACAGTTTTCGTATATTTGATGTAGGCCACCAGGGATTTATGCTTGTGATTTAATCATCTATTGCATCTATTGTAACTGGCCTTTTCATTTTTGTCAATTCCTCCTGTGCATTTCCAAATATTTTACACAGCAGTCTTTGAATATGAAAAAAAACCCCAAAGAGTGGAAGGGGAAAACAAAGTTTTAGCATTTTATTTGTTTCTGTCATGGCTGGCACTGCATATAGAACACAAGCTAGCTAGCTAATGTATAATACACCAGTACAAGCACAAATGCCAGCAATGATGTCAGCCACTTACATAAGTCACTTTTTGGTATTTTAAAATACAGATTTTTCAGTAAAACAACAACATTTTCTCTGAGCCATAGTGTTAGTAATGTTACCCGTGAGTCCAATGAGGACACCATCCCTAATTTTAGTCCAAGTGTGCAGTTTTTACCGTGTTCACATTTGCTAAGCGTGACCACATTGCACACATGCACATCAAAAGATTAAAAAGGGAGCCAGCTTAAAGAGTGAGCTTTGGCAGTTTGGTAAAATACAACATAGCAGATTAAAAAGAAATTAACAAATAAAAATGTACTTATTTATAAAATATCTAAATGGGAGTAAATGTAATTTAAGCCAAGCCAAGCAGGTTGTGTCTTTTTAGAGACAAATTGTAATTGACAGTAACATGAACATGAACCAAACAAAGCATCTTCAAACTACACTGTCAGTAGAAAAATGAATTTAACATTACTTACAGATAAAGTCTCTCCTGTACTGACTAGGAATTTAAATACTGACGGTTTATTTAAGGTTGAGATAACACCAGGTACAGCAGGCACATTATAAATAAGTGAATCTTAAAAGTGATGCTTCCATTGAAACAGGAACCATTAACTAGTTTTTGTGGTCCTAGGAACACTTGACTACACACAATAGGCTACAGTTTTAATACTAAGTGGTAGAGCAGTATAGGCAACCAAGTCAGGACAAAAGCTGAACACAGCCTGTACCTTGTAAGAATCCTCTCCACTGAATCATTTCTGTTTGCTGGGAGCCTGATCCACCTCTTCAGCACATCACAGCTCCACAGTTGTAGTTGATAGGTGCTTCCCATGCAAGCAGTTAGTTCTAATCTCTGTGAAACGTATAAGAAAAAAAATCCAAGATAGACACAGCAAATATAAAAATAATGCATGGACACACACACACACACACACACACACACAATACTGCAAAATCAAACACATGTAAATGCTTGCATGTGACACACTGACACAAATCCTCAAAGAGCTCTCCCCTCATGTTCATAGGATCATTTAGACTCCAATACAAAACATTAGCGGATTGACACTATCACACCGGCTATCCGGCAGAGCCCTTTTCACACATAATTACTGGCTCTCATTTCCCCCGCCGAGGGAACAGGTGCAGGCGGAGAGGAAGAATCGCTTAGGCCCACTGTCTCCTTGGGCTTAGGGCCTTTTCCTGGCTCTGAGAGGCCTGTATTGACAACGACAGAGGGAGAACGTCAGCGCCAATAAATCACTGTGAACGTGTAAATGCCACTGCACTGCATTCCGCTAAAGAAGGGGAGGCCAAACGGCTACAAGTTCCTTTCTCTTTCTGTTTCTGTTGTTTTAAGACCTTCCCCCTCCTCCCACCCACATACACACATATTATCCATGGCTGCCCCCCCCCCAAAGCTCTCGCCCTCATTCTCTGTTGCTGCTCCCCAAAGCAGCTAATAGCATAATTTGAGGAAGAATGTTCCTGGAGTTTCCTGTGAATTCTGCCATTAGTCATCGGAATGACCTCTCTGTTCCTCTCCTTTTCCTTCCCTGTCACTAACATAGCACTGCTCTGAAGCAATAGCTGCCTGGGGAGGAGGGATGTAAATAGGAACCAGAGGTGAGCTGAGTTTAGCCTACGTATGTGTGTGAAAAGCATCTCTACTTACAATATATATTGTGTTTTCTGTGTATGGGTATGAAAATCAGAGTATGTATGTCTATGTGTGTGTGGGGGGGGTCTCTGTGTGTGTGTGTGTGTGTGTGTGTGTGTGTGTGTGTGTGTGTGTGTGTGTGTGTTAAAAACTCCCCCCCTCTGCAGGGTGGAGAGGCAGGGCCCCAGTACTTACCCCCTGACACTGAGCTGTTAACTGGGAAAAGTAGAAGAGATGTGTAGGGTGCACTGGGTGGAGGGTTTGTATGTGCATGCATGTGTGTGTGTGTGTTGAGTGCGAAAATAGAGTTGTGCGGCACACAGAAGGCAACCAAAAAAAAGTTTATGTCACCACCACCATGATAGCTGAAATTGCTTGTTTATGTTTCTTTCAGCTCTAATAACCAAAGCAATTATTTGCTTTCACAGTGCAGTTACTACTTTGGCTGCGTTTCTATATAAGATTTATTTGAACTGATTAGAAAACCTGACAGAGAATGGGGTTGTTATGCTGCGCAGTTACGAAAATTACATACATATAAACATCATTGTCTGGGATAAGTTGGCCTTTGCTGTGGTGAGTGTGCAATTAGTGTTGGGGGAGCGAAAGCAAGGACAGTATTCAAAAAGCAAACAGTCGCTGACAAATTTAACTCCAGATGATGCAACATTTGCTGGATTTGGAAACAGAACTGGGAATCTGAAACCAATTATTTACAAAAGGAGATTGGGAAAGACTGAGAGTTAGCTTCATAACAGATGTTTTTGTAACTTATGACTGACTCTGGATAGGATTATTATTAGCAGTTCTGCTCAGGTCTTTCCAACATAATCCTCAGTGGAAGATGTAATTGGCAGACCTTGTTCTATTATTCCAAAACATTTATGTTAAAACCATCAGATCGTTGATTATATTATGTTTCAGACTATAAGATTTCGTGGATACAGGGAAAACATGGTGGCCTATATCGATAAAAGTACACAGAAGTCAGTAACGTCAATATATATCAGACATGCACTGTGGTGACACAGTTGTATATAACAGCAGACTCCTCTGTGGCCTTAAGCCTGGTTTTTACCTATCCGTACACTCCTTCCATCCTCCATCCCAACACCCTGAGCCTCTGCACCTCAATCCTCTATTGCGCCACCCCTCCCACATCAAAGACCATCAATCTCCCACAGTACAGGGGGAAAGGCAAATATTTAGAGAAGGACTGAGCCCCCATAAATCTGTAGTAGGAGAGAAAGAGAGAACATGATACCCACCCTGCTCCTCCAAATTTCTACCCCCACCACCATCGTCAGCGTCCCTTGGCAGTCCTACGTCTCTCTTCCTGTGGCCTCCTAGGAACTGGAGAGGAAGAGAAAAGGAGGTTTGTGGCAACACCAGTGAGGAAGACAACAGAGATTAAGAGATTAACAAAAAGAGAAAGAGAGAACACCCTCCCACACTCTGTAGAAACACACACTCCCCGACAGCCAAAGAAAAACACACTCTCATGCACAAAAAAGGGAGCTCACCACAGCACACATGGGCACAGTGGTTGGACTCCTCTTCTTGGCCTTTGATTTACTACTCTCTCAGTTCCACTTGAGTGAGACTCTAGAATATTAGCAAGTATTTATGTCCCTTTTTCATTTGAAAACAATATGGCTTTCAGCAATAAAGAAAGGAACGCTGCACTGATAGGTCAGGGTTGGGAGGTCACTAGGAAAGTAAATTGGGGGCAGATGAGATCCCGAACAAAGTGGAGCTAGCGCCTAGACAAATTCCCTAGGTAGAGTATGGGGGCTAGTCCTGAACAGCATAAAGGGAAGCTAGGCACGAGGACAAAGAAAGCTATTAGTTTACTGTCTTAAAGATATGTGGATTTTTATATATAAAAATTAATTTTTACTGAAGAATCGAACAAAAATAAATAAAAATGTAAAGAAATTTGACACGTATTAAACATTAGAAGGTAGAGAAGCACACGTGCAAATACACACATACACTTGGTCTGAAATACACAGTCACATCCACTTTAAAACTACACTTTTTCAGATCAATGCAGACAAAACCAAGCTGAAAAGCATTCATTATAATAATAACACTGCACCGAATGTGTTTCTTTCATTAAGAGTCCAAATGAACACTTGCACCCACATTCAGGCATATACCCACACACACACTTAGAGAAGTATTCCCGGCAGGCAGCTGTCAGAGAAGTACGAGGGATTTAAGGAGCTTTGCAATACCCCCACTGACTAAGCAAGAGCCTCAGGGGTGAAGGGTATTGATCCCTGTGCAGAATATGCATCCTGCTCTCCTGACAGACTAGTTGATTGACTTTTCAGCCCCACTGGGCAGCAACACAGGCAGATAGAGACACATAAATGCCTTAACATCACTGTGTTTGATATAGTAATACATTTACTTGTCACTGAGATAGAACACAAGTGCAAGGACATACATTATTTGTGGGTCAAATTACATTTGCACATAATGCTAGTGCATGCATGCAGTAGAATACAGTACGTGCATGTATTTTACACACACACAAACACACACACACACGCACATTAATGCCTTTACTGCAGTCACCACCACAGCTGCCATATTCATGAGAGGGATCTGCACTGAGCTGCATTATCATGGCCCAGCTTCTGCCTTTGTTCTGCCCTTTGTTGGCTTTTCTGCCCGCCTCTGCCTCTGTCAAATGTCACGTCTCTGCGGACTCTGTATTTTGAGCATCAATGTCAATAATTACACATACAACATTATGGAAGCCCGTAGACCCTCCTGCACAAGACACATTAATACATTTTTATGTGTGTGGTTTTGTGCTTTCTTTCTCCCTTTCTTCACCATATCCCTAAATATGAATTTAAACCGACCTTGCCGTTTTTTTCAATCACAGTTTCCGTCTCTGTACCTTGCTATTTTTCATCTCTCATTCCCTGTTTTTGATCATATGCAGTCTGAATGCCAGATCTTCTTAAAATATGTCTAAAAGTACTGCACTGTGAGAATCTATTTTTTGGCATCTGGCAAAACCCTTTGACAGCTGGATGACTGTTCGACATTTTTTAACTGCAACACAGAAACACTTCTTTGACATTTTATTTAGTTTTGAAGAAATCAAGTTTGAGGCAGTTTATTTATGATTTCCCCTTGTTCACTGCCTTCTTTCCTTCCTATTCGTACTTCAAACACACATATGTAAGCACACATGCTAGATGTGCTTGGGGAAGGACAAAGGTTTGGGATGTGCTGGCAATGGGCACCTAATTGCTTCTTACTGATCCAAATAGTACATCAGAGGCAACAGCACTTCAGTGGACCTCCAATGAGATCCACTACGTTGGGCCTGTTCATTACCCTGCTGACCTCCCAGCTCGACCCCATATATGCACACATATTACACACACACCTCCACCCCTTCACCTACCCCAGCTCATTGTCTCTGGGGTTTAATTGGGGCGATGTTCTCCATTGTGAGCAGGCTCAATGGCTGTGGAGGGCTCCATTGTGGGGCTGAATGAGGGCAGGAGTGTTCATTAGGTGAGTCTCTGAATAAGGCCTTCTGGAGGTAGGGTACTGAGAGCAGGGGGCTGCCGGAGACCTCCGGGGTGGGTGAAACTGCATGCTCTTCTCCTTTCCTCTCGTCCCCTCACTTCTCTTCTTTCTTCTTCTCTCCTCTCCCTGCCGCTCTTCTCCTCTCTGTCCTCACTGCTCCCCTGCTCCTCTCCGGTTGTCTACTTTTCCTTCAACAGCCTGACGCTTGGCCCTGAAAGGCAGCGGCTGCGTTTGTTGGAAGGACAGTCTTTGTCTGTTCCAGGAGAGTGAATTGCAGGAAAAGAAGAGAGAGGGATCAAAGACGGACTACAGAAAAAGCAAGGACCACCTCCTCTGATAGAAGGAGAAAAAGAACCAATGAGTCCTGGACTACGAGAAATTTCATCATTCCTAAGTTTGCATTTGGACCTCGATGCTCAGTGGTGGTCCTTACCAAAATACTTTTTGAAACAAAACTATAAAAGTAATAGTTCACTGATGCCTGTGGGGAATATTCTCTACACTTTCCAAGAGTCAGGAAGGTCAGGATATTGCTTCAGCTGCAGAGCAACACTTACTGGGCTTCTGTAGGTCACTTTAGGTTCAGATTGGTAAGCCACCCTGCAAAAAAACCCGTAAATGCTATATAAGCAGTTGGCTTCTGTTAAAGCTCAACTTTCTTCAAGAAAAGCGACAGTTAAGCGAAATAACTGTCTGTCTGGGTTTTGATTTAAATAAAGGCTAAATTCCCAAAAATTGATAGCCGTGCAAAATAAGCACTTATCACGGTAGCATTTCGTATAAATAAATATAAAAACTGAAGGAAGGGAAACAGGTGGGCATTTCTGCACACTGTCTCACTGCTGGAACTGGCAACATCCACACTGGGCTGGCACACAGCCACACTGCTGATCAAGAGACAGAACTGCATCGCAGATTACAGGGATTCTCTACTCGGCTTTTTTTGTGACCGAGTTTGTTGAAAATTAATTAAAGCAACTGAAAATCCACTTAAAAGAGAAAATCGCAATCAGCTACATCTGATTGGCTTTAAAATGTTAAATTTACCGTAGAAAAGTACACACCGTTAACTTCATACGGCCATGAGGTTGAGATGGAAACCTTTTAATGTAGAAATCCAATGCCAGCCTTTCCTGTGACTGTTACTTTTCTCAGTCCAGATTGCTGCACTGAAACGTTTAAGCTGCCACGGAGCTGACAGCTTTTGGCAGACCACCGTCAGCCAGCCCTCAAACCACTGCCAGTGGCTGAGTGCTCTGTTGTGAGTGTGGCTTGCAGTCGCACAACGTCTGTGTGACAGACTTGACTTTCACACTGACCAGAGCCCCTTCACCCATTCCCTGCCCAGCCGCTGATGTCATTATCCCTCTACCGCACACCCATGCATACACACAAACCCACGCATGGAACGTCTCTGGTCTTCCACTCTCCCTTAGCCACTACCTTCCGCTGTTTACATTTCTCTTACTACCCAAAAAACAATACCAGACATCTTGTTCAACACACGCGCGCACACACACACACATATAAACACAGGCTCAAACTCACGCTTAATGCTAATCTGACGTCATCTGAGTCGTGTGTAGAGTTACACTGGCGTATGTGTACACACAGAGCCAAGTCTCAGAACTGTGTTATTGCTGCCACACACAAACATACTACCTCTGCTTAACAAGGGTGCGTTCAGGTTTATGAAACAGGATGATTCATCTGTCTCTCAGTTCACTCTGCAGCTCCCCGACTTCAAACATACTTGCTTTCCTCTCCTCCTCTGACACTATTTATTTTTCTGTCTGAATAGCACACATGAGGCTCTGCATGGACAGTGTACCGTCTGCCTGCTGCCTGGACTGGCACGACTGTTGCAACACACCAGGTCCAAGCACGTGTCGACTTGCAAACAGGAGTACAGACTCGATATTGCAGGTGCAAACACAAATCCCTTTACAGCGGGTTTTTGACTTATATGAAGTCACTTACAGGTGTTATGAACAGTGATCATGTATGACCAATGGCAAGCCTGAGGCATGCTGAGGGGGCGCCCTTTGGGTATAGGTCTGATTTCTGAATCCCAAATGACGGTCTCCTGTCCCTTCCTGTTTAGCCTGGGCGTCTGCCACACATAAACATTTTAGGGGCCTCCTCTGCTCCACAATATGTGGATGTATGAAAGTCAGGGGTAAGAGTCATGGTTTCAATCCCACAGGAAAGCCACCTCCAAGAGGGCCACTGGAGAAACTGAGTTGAGAAGGGACAGAGTGTGACTCGGCGTGTTTGATTTGGCAAATATTTATGTCAAATGTCCTTCCTGACGTGACCCCACAAAGATTTATGTCTCCTCCAAGGATCAAACCAGAGATCTTTTTGCTTGTTAGGCACATGTGCAAACCCCTTCGCTGCAGAGCAGGGGTCGGCAACCTTTTTTATGATGAGTGCCATCTAAAATTTCCTCACAAGTCAATGTGCCATATGATTGCATTAGCAATAAATTTAATAACGCTCTATATGAACAGTTACACACTACATAGAACAACTTTACAGAATTATATTTGTTTACAGATGTTGGCAGCTATCAGCGAATAGTTATCAGCTATTTTGAAACAAAGAAAATACACTTTTTATCCATAACAGTAAATGAACTGTACAACATAAAATGCAAATGTTATTTATGGTCTCCTCACAACAATGAAAACGAACGCTGTTGTGACAGTGATGTCTGTCAGCACAACGAAAATAAACCACCTAAACTTGGTTTATATCTGACCCAGATAGACTGCAGGTCATAACTTCTTACCTGAAGT
Source organism: Perissodus microlepis (assembly GCF_051167445.1). Classification (NCBI taxonomy): domain Eukaryota; kingdom Metazoa; phylum Chordata; class Actinopteri; order Cichliformes; family Cichlidae; genus Perissodus; species Perissodus microlepis. Next base: position 39,797,819 of record NC_140482.1, on the reverse strand, counting down.
TCAGTTCACCTCGGGTCTCTCCTCCTCTTGCCTCCCCTTTCCCTCATTCACCTGCTGGCCTCTGTGGAAGCTCCGCCATAGCAACCACCAAACAACTGAGTTATTTTTACATTTTACACATCGGCCAGCATCTGGCCAATCCACCACCTTTCATTGTTTATACCGTTACAAAAAAACAAAACAACAAACAAAAAAAACATCAGCCCATAAAAACGAAAAATCACCGATGGCTAGTCCAGCTATGGTCGTGCCATCAGTTAACCCTTCCCGTGCCAACTGTGGCACACGTGCCCAGGGTTGCAGACTCCTGCTGTAGAGCCACACAGAATTACTCAGGCAATATTCCACAGTTTTCTTTTTTTGTCAGCAATTCCTTTGAAAGAGCCCAAACAAGAAATGATTTGACTTTCTAATAAGATTGTGCAATTAATTGGAATTTATATTCAAGTACAATTATAGTTGTCGACAATTATGTAAACAAGAAAATGGAAATAAAGCAATTATTGTGCCACTTTCTTTTCTAAACCCAGCACACGCTTTTTCTTCATAGCGCAGGGCTTTTACACCTAAGAACTTAACCTAACTCTTGTGGTAGGTTTCATTCGATTAGAGCAAAAACGATAGAAAGAGGCTTTAGTCATCAAGGAAAGCGCACACAGTTCACTGAGGATGAACAAACACAAGTGCAATTTTTGCTAACAAATGTTCAACAAATGCTGTTGTTTCAAAAGTGCAGTCGTTGTGTTAAATAATTGCAATTTTTTGTACCTAAAGCCTTGTAATGTGTAATTAATTCTGCTGTGCCGTAGACCTCCACTCTTGTCCTCACCCCAGCAGATGGCTGTCCTTCCCTGAACCTGGTTCTGCCGGAGGTTTCTTCCTGTTAGAAGGGAGTTCTTCCTTCCCACTGTTGCAAAGTGCTCTTCTGCAGGGGATCATTTGAATGTTGGTGTTTTCTTTGAATTATTTTAGGGTCTTTAATTTACATATAAAGCACCTCGAGGTGATTGTTGTTATGATTTGGTGCTATATAAATAAAATGAAATTGAATTGAAGTTGGCTAACAATGATAAAATGAGACAAGTTGCAATAGGTGACATGTTCATCGTGACACACATGGACACCATCCTTCTGATGTAAATCCGCAGAAGCCAACAAGTGCACAGTTGTATCCTGTTTTGCAAACTTCTTGCAGACCATTTATATAAAGTTCACTAAAGGAACAATAGATTTACAGGCTGATCAGCAATCAACAAAGAGTTTTGAAAGGTGTATCTCATTTACATATTTCCTCATGGACCAATTGCGGCAGAGCGGCCACGCAGATCCAAGGACACTTCTTGGCTTTACAATGCATAAAATCTTACTGACAGGTCTTCTTCTGCCCACCTTGTGTTGACATTTTGCAGGCACTGTGTAACCTGCGCACTTATCACTGTGTACATAGCAACAACTCACAAGATACAAACAGAAGTCCACTCCATAGGGCACAAGTTAGCTTTGGATTTAATTATATGTAACAAAAAGGTCACTAGCATAAGTACACACAGTTGTTCTGCTTTGCTCTCTGCTTTTAGGTTGTTTAATTTTGAGCTGTGTATGAAGCAATCAACATGCAATTGTGGTGCTTGCAGAGACCCTATGTTACTTTGTTAAAAGCATCAATTAAATAAACTACAATCACTGGATCAATCACTACAGATGTTTACAACACAGAGCCCACTTAAACAAGGTATGTGCACGTGCGCGCGTGGATGCGTGCAGCACAGATGCAGTTTGAAAGATGAACAGGAAGAACGACTTCCCTGTCCTGTTACCCTGCCATTCTGACTGCTCTGATCACAGGGGACGGATTTGGTCAGAGATAATGAATTCAAGAACACAAACGCAGTGTTGCCGCACCCAACTCCTTCTCATCTCTAACATGGAGGCGAACCGCTATGACACCAGCTGCAAGGGCCACAGAGGGACCACACAGCAGGAGCTCAGTTATTCATCAGTGTGAACATCTAGTTAGGGTTTGGGAATGATAAGACGTTATGGTAACTGTGCAACATGGGCTGTCTGTCCCCAGTGTGATTACGATAATAGTTCCACTCTTACTGCAGACACTGCTGCAAAGAGGAAGTAATTAAAAATTATTTGCCATTATGGTAGGGTTTAACGCAACTGCATAACACATTATGTCTCAACTGTCACTGTTTTACTCCTGTAAAGTTCTACATATTTACAGTAATTTTTTTAAAAAACAGAATGCCATGCCATGAAGTCATCCATAACAAAAACACGTCTATCAGTAATCTCTGTGTATGACACCCGTTATATATTGCATGTGTGTGTGTAAATTCAAGTACATGTATTTACTTTCACATCAGCAGGCTTCCCTGTGTATGTGCTTGAATTACAGCTGAGGGAACTTGGCAACACTTGTCCCCTGTGGCACTGTGAGAATGTTTCACAGACTGTGGCGTAAAATTCTCTAGTTTGTTTTGTTTTCTCTGTCTTGGTACCATAAAAACACAAGGCCATGCAATTGGCACTGCCCTGTTTACTGTACAAACTGAGACTGCAACTCCAGAGAGATGAAGCAGAGTAGCTCGGGGGAACAAATGCCTCCCCATGTTAATTTCCCGCAGAAAGGAAGCCGTAGGGAGTTTGACCAGTAAACAAACATCGGTTTGGGGACTGGGGACGGGTAAAAGATGAATAGAAGACATTAGTGAGTTCTCCTCCTTCTCTCCTCCTTGTTTGGTCCCACTGCTTGTCTTGGGAAATCTGAAACTTGAGTAAAACCACATTACCAAGCAAAAAGTGGAGAAGACAACAAAATAAGTGACAAAGACCAAACTAAAAAGAACTCTTGGTGGGTTTTTTTTTCTATATCCAAGAAGTTTTGTAAAAGCACAGCTACAAAATTCACTTACACAAAGGCCACTGTTGATATGATGAAGACTATTTAAAAAGGGCATCAAATAACAAATTTGGAATAATTTACATCCTATTCCCAAAGCTTGGACACTTAAATCACAGCTTAGGACTGGAAATAAATATTAATGATAAAGTGAATGCACGCCAGATTAACACACTATACTTAATCATACTACAATTAATGAGAACATTGGACATGGGAGTGTTTTAAGAGGCAGAGCTATTCATCCACCAATCAGAAAGTAAGTAGTACAATCCCTGGTTCCTGAAGTCTGCACTGAACTTGGACCCCATCCATCAGAGTCTGAGTTTGGGCAGTTACGGCCCCAGTCCACATCCCTAGAGACTAGTCATCGAAACCACTGACCGCAAAGAAAAACTGTGTATTCCCCAACCTGTTGGTGAGTGGTTGCTGGAGGTTGCTGAAATCAGTTACAGAGAGGTGGAAAATCTCAGTAGCAGATTGCCTGTGGTTTGCATGCAAGATGCTTACTTGTCTGCAAACACTCAACAATGACTTGACGAGCAGAAGTGAAACTGTGAGTAAAAGTTGTGCCTTTTGAAATATATCGGCTATAACACTAAGGCAAATTTATTGGTCCTGCCATTTTTCACTGCTGCTGGTTGCAGCAACCCTGGTTGCAGCCGATATAACTTACCAAAGTCAGCAGCATCCAGCAGCCACTTCTCAATTGGTCAGGAAATACATATTTTAGCCTAAGACATGAATGTGGCTTGTAGTAAAAAGTGCTTTGAGTACTCACAGTAGAAAAGTGTTAAGTACTAGTTGTATCAATATAAATCACATATATGTACGTAGTGCAGAAAATTTTAAATGCTACAGGAAGACATCGGACTGTCACCAAGAATTTTTTATTTTCATTTAAAAAAAAAACAATTAGACCCAAAAGCTGTTTCTCCTTAGTTGGCACAGTTCAGAATAGCATCATTCTGAAAAGAAAAACCTCATAGCCCAAATGTTAAACACCAGATAAAACAAATGATGTCAAATCTTCCACAAGAAAAAAAGAGATCTGATTTCACTGAGCATCAGTCTAAATATTTGTCTGGTGTAGACCATGCTGGGGGGGTTTCTGTGCTTTTTCCTCTCGTTTGCAAATTAATACATTTTGTTTTTTGTTTGTTTGCTTGGAGTTTTTTGTGCATCACCATGTGTGACACAGAAAGAGCAGTTTGTTGTTCATTTTGTTTGTTTGGCTTTATTGACCAACTGCTTGTTATTTCTAGGAAATAAGAATAGAATTTCTAGGGGGGGGGGGGATAAGAAGTGAGGACAACAGCCATAATAAAATTGAATTTAAAAGCGGACAAAAGCTGAAGGACACTGAAAAGAAGACAGCAAAAAAAAAGGAAAAACACATCCGTAAGCAATGAACATCCTGGCTAAAGGTGTGCCATCTGGGGCTGAACACTGAGTGGAAGAGAGCTGGGATCTGTAAGAGAGAGAAGGTGGAAGTCCAGCTGGGTCCCATTAGGGCTGGACCACATGTGTTCGTTGGGGGGGAGTGGGATGGGGTGGCGAACCGAGGGGGCAGAAGGGAGCAAAGAGGGCAGCGGGGAGGAAGTGCTGAGAGCGATGGGCCTAGACCCTGTGAAGCTTTATTAGGCCTGTCGTCTGCTCTTCTCACCAGGGCCGCAAACACCCCCTCTGCAACACCCGCCGCCTTACCTCACCTCCCTCCTCCCAGACCTCCATTGCCCTCGGGCACCGCCAGGGCAGAACAGTATAAAACTATTAGAAGGAAGAAGACGGGACTAGACCACCCAGACCCACATATACACACACACAGACACACACACATATACACCCATAATGGCTACCAGGAGGAGGCCCCAGCATGAGAGGTGCAGCTGGAAACGGAGAGGGACATTCACGAACACACACATATGCACTAGAATGACACAAGATGCACACACTGAAGTGGGGTGTATGAGCAAGCAAAGTGTAACAAGGACAGTTGAGTCTTTTATTTAAATGTCAGACGCACATGACGGTTTTCTGCAGTTTCACATGTCTTACTTGAGTCTAAATTCTGAGGGGACATTAATGTGACATCTGTATTTATGTTCATGGTTTGCAAATTGTGTGTGTGTGTGTGTGTGTGTGTGTGTGTGTGTGTGTGTGTGTGTGTGTGTGTGTGTTCATCTGTGTATTTCTGCCATAACCACCTGTCGGTCTCTGACACCTGTGATTTTGATAGGTACAGACATCAGAGGTGTGTGTGCGAAGGAGAGAGTCATGCATACATCTGGCTACCTTTATTTGTTTATGTGCTTGCATTTGACATATCTTACATTCTTGGATGATCCTCTGCCCTTTTGCTTTCATACCACCCATCTATCCATCTATCTGTCCTTTCACTGGGGCTGCTTGGACTCGTGAAAAAGGTCGGCCTAGAATTTGGCAAATTCCATGCAGCACCATGAATGGATGTGTCAGTTTTGCTGGAGCAATGATGGCGATCACTCTCCATTGTAAATAAAACTTATCACTGCAAGTTAAGTGCTGCAAGTCTGGTATGTCAACATTAGCATACAGTTCAAAGTGCCTCAGCAGTGGAGGAAGTCCCAGCTTTTACTGTATGTGTGATGCTTTCAGAGAACCTGATGGTGCCCCACAGTGGCTGAGCTTCAAAGCTCCACTTGTATATCCAATGCCACAAAGCCAGTATTTGCTATTGTTATATGAGATAATATCAATGCGAAAAAATATTAAAAATATGTATGCAGAAAAAAAAATAAGCGATGACTTGCAGATATAAATGTGAAACACTTACATAAAGAATATTTACTGTTAAAATCTGTAAGATTAAACGAACGAAAAGGCTACTGAAACTTGTTTTATTGTAATTTTAGCCAGCATCACGAAGAAGGAAAATATTGAGGGTCAAAGTCTGATTACAGTTTGTTGTGTTTACAGGGAACTGGAGGCTTTTTGTTCAGATTTAATCATTCACTTCAGTATCCATTCCAACAAAAAGATTTACTGTGGCAAATCCTTTGCCAAGGTAAGTCCCGGGGTGTGTATGTCACTGTATTAGTTGATACAAGCATCTGAAAGGTGTGTGCACTGGTAGATTTTCCCCTATCAAGCTGCTATAAAAGGACTAGTCTCTTCTCCACCCCTGTCCGGGTCAGGGCCCAACAGGCATAGTTACAAGGTTTAATACTTCAGCCATTCAATCATTACGGCGTTTTATACAGTCTGTCCCCAGGCTTCTCTTGCTCGTAAAAAAAATAATATTTGTCTTTCCAGCTGCACAGTAGACCACAGAGTCCTCGTGTTTTATTTTAGTCAGAGCAGTAAAACTGTATTCTTCCCCCTGCCAACCTACTGTACTTCCATGACAAGCTGTTGTTCTTGTTTTGTAACTGTACAAGGGCATGTGTGTGTATGTATGTACTAGGCTGCTTAAGATTTTAAGAGCTTTTGTTTTTTTTGTTGTTGTTTTTTTTTTATTTTTAAGCTGGAGAGATGATATCACGAGTGATCGCACTTTTGTACTTAAATTAAATTTTCCCAATAAAGTTCTGCTTATTTTCTTCTGCGTAAGGAATGAAATGTCACTTGTGTTTAACCTATATTTTAATATTCAATCACTGGGACAGAAAATGTTTGATGGGGAACGTCAGTTTCTTTTTGGCTACAGAATTTACAGACTAAACGTGTTTGAGAGCAACATGCACATTAAAAAACGATTTAAATCTATTTAATTCATGATCTTTGGCATAAATGTTTTGTAGATGTTAAATGAACTACAAAGCTCTGTAAGCAAACACAACAAAAACACAGAGAATCCTGGATTTCAGCAAATGAATAACGTCAGCAAGAAATCTGACACATTAAGCATTTTCCTAATTTTTGAAGATAATTTCGTTTTAACGTGAATAAGACAAAGCTATAGGAATGTTGTGCTGAGTTATTGTCAGTTATGTGGTTTAAATTCTTATGAGGCCCATTTGTGTATTTTTTTAGCATTTCCACTTGTAATTTATATATACAGACAAGTCTGTATATATTATTGGAAACGGTCACCATGGAGGAAGAAGTTTTCTGTCATGCATGCTTATATGAACATGTTACATGCAAAGCGCTTATCTTATTTGAGTTGCAGTTACCCGCTGGCTATCAGGCATAATTACTAGTCGTTTTTCACCCTCAGAAACAAAGTCACAGAACACAGCCACTTAAGTGTCTGGCAAACAAGCAAGATAAGGACAGACCAAGAGATGAACTGCTAGCTTAACCAGATAGAGATGCACTTGAAGTGTGCTGGGGTTTATTGACAGGTCTATTTGACTCAATCCTTTTAGTATGAGACATGTTTTAGTACTCAGCGGTCTTGGCCCTATCCACCATATAAGCTAAACAATTTAAAAGTTCATTTATATAGACATACTTGTGCTTTTGGAAAGGAAATCCTAGGGTGTGAGCTTCAACTGGAATGTTTTTGAAGTGCATACGTTGTTGTCTGTCAGCTATAGAATGCTAGCATCTGAATTTTCCCTCACACTGTAAGACTTGCTGCATAAACATTTCCATGCAACACCTGAGCTGGATAAACAGAAAAAAATATGTTAGAAGTTTTCAGTTTTTCTGAAGACGAATCCCATATTGGCCATAGTAACTGTGGATTTCTTTTTATATATTAAATAATTCTGTGCTTAGATCATGTTTTTCATTGGTGCAGCGGTTAGGATTGTCCTCACAGCAAAATGGCTCTGAGTGGTTCAAACCCACTGGACAGCTGTGCCCTTTCTGGTTGGTCTCTACATGTGCCTGCATGGGATCGACATATTTGATTGGGTATGAATGCGAGCACGAGTAACTCTCTGCATTAGCCCTGCGGTAGACTGGCGACCTATCCTGCCTCTTGTCCAGTGTTAGTTGGGAAAGGCTCCAGTCTGGATGACTGGATAGACAGATAGAAGGATGGAGTGCGAAAGTCTTATTTGTAGCCTTAAAGTGTTACATCTTCAGTGTTGACAGAAGTAGCCCTAACTGAAAAAATAGTTTTACTTACTTTAAAGATAAATTGTCTACTTTTTTAGTTCTCACTGCCCACATTAAATTCTCACTGTGGAAGTTCAGTAATGACACAAGCAGGTGCTTTCACATGCTGAATTTATTTCATGCTACAACGCAACTATTAAAGCCTCACAGCTTTCAGGCATCATCAAATAAGAAAATTCTGTTAAAGGATATTCTCACACGTATTAAAAAACTTTTGCTTTAACACAAGTAACACATTGAAAGTAGTAAATGTCCCCTAAACTGGTGCCCTTCATTATACAGCTAAAGACTATACTTCTTGGATCGGGTATTTTCAGTACTTTACAACACAACAACAACCAGACTTCAGGAAGCATATGAAAAATTACTCAATATTAAAACTGCCAAATATATTAGAAAATGTAGATGATCTTATTCTAGGATATGTGAAAGCTCAAACCTATTTTTAAAGTGTTTCTTAACAATCAATACCAGACGAATCACTCAATTTTCTACAACGCAACAGGGCCCGCTGAGCATTTAAATACACAACGCTGAAGCATTAACCACAAGTGCATGTGTAATTCCACCTTATTAGCTAATCAAGTGAGAGTCATTGACACATCAGAAAATATGTCTCATTGAGCAAGAGAGGAGACGATAAGACGAGAGAAGAGCCATCTCTAGGATTATCTTAAAGCTGTTGCTTAGGTCTTTAAATGCTAGAAGACAAACTCGAACTCCATGAGTGGTCAGGATTGTCATTTATAAAAGTCTCTTGTGTACAGATTTGCTCAAGGTCAGAATTTTGTATTACAAGCGATTTATCAAACCACTAATATCTAAATCAGTCGCTTGGATCTATTTCCAGCACTTACACCCAGAAAGCTGTTGATCTTGTTTGAAATAGAGTAGTCTCAAAAGGAAAGCAGCTCAAAATAGCTGCAAATAACAGATATTTATGTGCATTTCAATTTATGTTAATAATTTAAAATGATGAAGAAAAGTATAGAAACAGCTTGTCATTATGCAGGTCTGCGAGAACGAAAAAGCAAGGACAGTTTGATGGAGTATGTCAGAGGTCGGCTTTGTTAGGGGTATGGATTTGAGAGGGCTGGTGCACATTAATGACCAATGTTTTATCCACTTGTGTGCTAAAGCATAAAAGTAGTCACATAATGGAGAGCTTCAAGTGTTTGTATCAGGTTTTTAGATATTACATGAGCATAAAGGGTTTTTTTCTAACTGGTAAAGTGTAGCTGTACAGTAAGAAGGAGCAGCTATAACCCTGACTGCATCATTACTTGGACCAAACAGAGCAGAGCTACTGCTGTGAGTGGTAAATGGATGTTATGGTTGTGATTCATAGATTTGCTCTACAGGCATTATTGAAGAAACAGTCTTTGAATATTTTCAAACGAACATTAACCCAAGTCCCAGCTCTTTGCTTCCACCACACAGCTTTTAAAAGCTGCATTCCCTTTGAACGCTTCTCTCTCGCTCTGTAATTTCCTCTGTCCACTCTCCATCTCACTTTTTCTCCAACTTTTTTAGCTTGTCTTAAAACTCCTCACTTATTTCTCCCATGAAACGATGCTGTTGTCCCGTTCATGTTTGCTCACAAAATAAAGTCATGTTTCACGTAAAAACATCTGTCGATTTTCCTCTATGATATGACTCATTATATTTCACGCCTTATCAGATTTTGACAGCGATACAACAGCAATCTGCAGCTACTGCAGAATAAGATGCCAAGCTTGGCTGCTGCTTATCAGCCGTTTACGGTGCTATTAAGCACAGTTCTTTGCCACTTTTTCTACCTTCACAACAATCATCACCACCATGCACCATCAGAACTTTTATCTACATTGAGCAGGTGTCAAACAGGGAGATTTGAACTCGGTGACCGTGACAAAACAGCGCCCACTGCAGCTGGTTACAAGTGTCGTGCATTTAAAGGATTAACTTCTGACTGTTCATCTGCACTAGTGGTAAACTATAACCTTTGATCAATGTATGCTCACTACATAAATCTATTACAGTGAAACCACACAAGACTACACTGGCTGTGTGTATTATTCTCTCTTCTTCTATCATTTTTGCCTTGTATTGCTTAGTAATTGAAAGAAAACTGGTATCCCACTGCACATTTCCAATGTGAGTGATCCAAAGGAGCAGTTTGTTTTAAAGTACAAATATTATGTCACTTGAGTTTTTTACGAGACTCAACTTGTAAAGCCTTTGTGGAGTTTTATGATGGAGCAAACTGTCAAGTAAGCAGGGTAACAACGGACAGCAATCAAGAAAGAGGCCGTGAAAAATAAAACAAGGCATGGAAAAAAAATGTATAAAATACAAAAAGTGTCGACCTGTGACACCCAGACAATCTTGCACACACACACACGCACACACACGCACACACACACACACACACGCACAACGATATACACATAAAACCATTTGCTGGCTTCTTACATTTGTTTGCTTTTTCGTTTCATTTGTTTAACTTGCACTTTGAAATGTGCAGGTAGGGTTGATATTTTCATTTTTGTTAAAGCTGGATTTTTTTAACCTTTTACAGCATTTTTCAAACGACTTCCTTGAATTGAACTGAGGTACTCAGAAAAAGAAAGAGAAACTGCAATGGTGAGAGAGCAAGAGAGAACAGCAGACAGACAGAGGGTTGCATTAGTTATAAAGAAAATGGATGTCAGTCTCTACCCACCATGGAAAGCTGAACCAAACAACCCAAACAAATAAAAAGAAACAGTGTGGAAGATAAAAAGAGAGAGAAAGACTGACAGACAGAGGGGAAAATAAACATCCCTGAGGAGTGTGATGTTTGTGAAGGGGAACATGAAGTGGCAGACTGAGTATTCAGTGTCAGGGATAGGCTCGGTTTCCAACTTTAGCATTGTCAACACTCTCACTCCTGCGCCTGATCCTGTGTCATTCTGCAGCCCACCATGTGTTGGCCAGGAAGGGGTTCAACCTCAGAACAGGAGCTGGCGTCACCATCCGTGCCAAAACCACTCCAACTTTACAACACATGGACTCTGCGAACATAACACCGGTGCTCGGTGGAAAACAGCACGCAGGACCAATTCTGTCACGGCCTGGGCCATCTGAGATGAATGTTCTCGCTTGATCTTGTTGATCCGTACCTTTACTCCTGCCTGGTTTGGATTTCCCTCCTACCAAACACGTCACACATGAACCCGCCGGATCAGCCTAATAAATTTAAATTGCTTCACTTCTGACTTCTGATTTTTAGCTTGTGTAGAGCTACGTGCCACGTGTGCATCTGACAAAAATACAGTCGCCTAAGAATGGGAAACAAAAGAACTGGAAGATCAAAGATGGGTGTGGATCAGATAGGAGACAGAATGGGGAGGGAAAAATATGAGTCTGAGAGTAATACTGAAGGAGCAAAAACATGTGTGCCTGTTTAACATCGTGTGGGAAGTCAACAGGAGTGTAGTGACTGGCTGAGAGAGAATAGGGTCTGTGGCTGCTAGTGTTTAGGTTTAGCAGTGTCTGATGACAGCTAGCTATTCTTGAATGTGGCTACACGCTGCCCACACTGGGGCTACAGAAGTAGAAATGATAGAAAAATAAAATATGACAAAACAATCCACTCAGCATGACAGCTAAGTGGATTGCTGGACAGATAACGAGGACGTCGGGGTGTATAAACAGATAATGCATTTAAAAACACGAGTCGGTGTGTTGCAAACATAAATATATTTTCAATTTAGTGATGTGTTGTGACATTTTGGGATGCTTACATAGCTTCTCGTCAAGAGTTAATTCAGAAAATTGATACCAGTCTCATGGAGCGCAGCAGTCTGTTTCATCTGCGTAAGATCTGTCAGATGACTTGTTCCTAATATGTCAGCTGGGTGCATATAACACATAGGTTGAGGAAAGCTCTCAGCCTCCATCAACAAAGGATCAACTATGTGTTTGCAGCGGGGTTGCTGGTAAATAAATAAATACATAAGTTAAAATGTAAATTCAGAGTAAACAGCAAGCTTTGTCACAACTGACTTTTGGCTAGTGAGTACCTAGCAGTCATAGGAAGTGTGTTTATTCTGGAACCAAAAACAAGGTTTAGGTCTGATTTATTTTTGTAAGAGGTATCTCCCTTTTCTTGGGCAAACAATGATGCATCCATGCTTCAAAGTTCAGTGTAATATTTTGTAACCACTGGCAGCCAGACCAGTAGATCAGAGGTTTACTGGTACCTTGGATAAAAGACTTTTCAATAAAACGGTTCATTTATTTGTTTGTACATTTCTAGCCACTCTAAAAAAGCAACTTAAAAGTATGGCCCTGGGACAATGGACGATCGCTTACGCATTGTGGGGAAGACGGCATCAATTAAAATGATACCAAAGTGAAAGCAATCTCTCTCCTTACATGGGAGAACAGCAGTTTGCCTAATTGCATCCATTTTCTCATTTACTGCTTAATTATGCCTAAAGTTAGCCATTGCCTCTGGAGGCGAACACAACAACACAACAAGTGTGTCCAAAGTGCCTTTGGCTCAACATCCACTGCCGATGTATGTTAAATACTCTAAATACAAAGAGGAAGCAGAGACAAGAGAACAGTCACATTTCCCTATGATTTATCAGCTGAACAGATCAGCGTCTTTTACTAATCATCATTATCAAGATGTGTGACAGCCAAGCAGTTAGTTTGTCCGATTGTTTTGATAAAAACATCTTGATTTTCTTACATATTTTTATTCTCCATGGAGATATATTTAGTTCTGCGTTTTTGGAGGAGGGGGGCTGAAGGGACTAAATGAGGCATGAATGCATTTTAATGTTATTTTGTGGTTACTCGGACAGTTACCGTGTTGAGGTCATGACAGCAGAGCTTTCAAAAAATGTTATTAAAGCCTATCATTTTAATAAAGCACTAAAAGGACTTTTATAATTAGTAAAGCGCTAAAGCAGAGGGAAGATAACAATTTTTTGTTCGTATTTGTTTCTTACATTTCTTCTGGAAAACGCTGCCGAACAGACCTCTGCCAGTTTCCCACTGCTCCCAGTCTGCTGAAGGTAGTCGCAACCAGTGTTGGTCAAGTTACTTGAAAAAAGTAATCAGTAACTAATTACTGATTACTTCCCCAAAAAAGTAATCCTGTTACTTTACTGATTACTTATTTTCAAAAGTAATTAATTACTTAGTTACTTAGTTACTTTTTAAAAACACGATTTACAACCTGAATAGGTGATAAAGCGATAGATCTGTCAGCCCAATTCTACTTTTTCTGCATAATCCATCATACAAAATGTAATCAAATGGAAAAGTCTCTTTTTAAAACTTGTTTTATCAGTTTTAAGCTTTTAACTTTATGCATCAAGCAAAAATTAAATTATATGCACCATTCTCTGACTTGAAGAAATTAGTTTAACATTTAAACCTATTTTCTGCACATTCCAGCACATGAAATAAAATATTTTTTGTTTTTACACTCAGTCTTTCAAATAGATGCAAGTAAAACACAGCAGAAAATAAATAAAATCAAAGACTAGCGGTCCTGTTGCTCTATTTTCACCTGTATAGCAGGAGTGGCGTGCTCTGGTGCAGGTGTGCCGCAGCGGTCAGTTGAAGAATCCGCGAGTTTCTCTGTGAATTTCCCATTACGTCGTTGCGCACTCGGAGCTTGTTTAGGGGGTTTTTCGGTGTAAAAAGAAGTTTTCTTCCCACGCACAACGGACGCTAATGTTTTTGTCACTTTTTATGGAATCAAACTCAAAGTAAGGTCAGTACTTCCACGCTTTAAACGCTGCACGCACATACTCTCTCCGCACTCGATATATGTTCCATCGTTGATCTGCACACAGCTGTTGTCACAAACGTTGCACTCGCTTACGTCACTGTCATGAGACATTCTCGCAAAAAAATCACAGTTTTAGTAACGCAGTAACGCAGCGTTCCTACGGGAAAGTAACGGTAATCTAATTACCGTTTTTGCAATAGTAATCCCTTACTTTACTCGTTACTTGAAAAAAGTAATCAGATTACAGTAACGCGTTACAAGTAACGCGTTACTGCCCATCTCTGGTCGCAACACAGATATGACTGCTATGATCATTCCATCAAACCCTCCACAAAAACTGAAAAAGCCTACTTCTCCAAATTTCGGACTACTGCATTAACAGCATCATCCCTCTTCCCTAATTTGAAAATCACTCTGTTTGCTTGTGTTTTTCTTAGCACGGGTCTGTATGAAATGAAACACTCAGGCTTTCATTGCTCGATGCCTTTTTTTTATTAAGCCTGGATATTTTATGGTCAAGAGGAATGAATTATATTGGCTAAATGTGGTCTGTTGTTTTAGGACTCGTGCAGCTACTCGATTAGACCAGTCATTTTGGTCTACACCTCATTCTGCAGGCCGTAAAGAGCAAAACCTCAGAAAATGTGCATGTGTAAGCTTTGTGTGGAATAACAATGACACAAGAATAGAAGCAGTACTCTGAGGGAAAGAAAATTCTCTGAAAAACATTAGAAGAAAGGATCAAACAGCCTTAAGCAAATATGGAAGACTTTTTCATCATCCCCACGCACGAATTCAGCATGGACAAGTCCCTTTTCTCGCTCTTCTCTTTCTTGCCTGCTTATATGGACACACAACCATTAACACACAAATAAACACACACAGGGCAGCGATCGCGCTGACCACCCAGCCAGTGCCCCCTGGGCCCCACCTCTCACCTCGCTCAGAGGCACTATAGCTGAGAAAAACTACACCATTCACTTCCTTTACCTCCCTCCCTACCTAGTTCCCCCCTCCCTCCCTCTCTCAGTGCTCCCATTCATGTTGTAACAACTCGTAAAGGAAGGAGACTTTGACCCCCTCTGTAAAAAGCTCCCAATCGCCTCTGTTCATCTGCTGTGTGTAGGAGTGGGCTAGGCAAATTCAGACTGACTTCTCTGGAGATGACGACTGCAATCTCACATCCTGTTCAAAGTCCCGTTGTAAATGTCAGAGCTACTAAAAGGATTTTATTGAAACAAAATACTGACTTGCATTAAAACTCCGTACAAATAGGACTTATACCAAATGTCATGACCAATCCCTTTTAAACAGTACTGTAAACTTAAAAAGGGGTAAGATGAAAAAACACAGCCAAGCTGCCTTTGTATGGCAGCCATTGCTATAAAATTAATGTATGAAAACAAATTTCTCTTAGCACATATGCTTTGGCCCAATATTTGCTTCAGTACAGTTATCTCCCAGCGATGGGTCAAATAGATCGGTGTTAAAATGGATTGTGCAGCTTCTCTAAACAACTGCATTACATTTAGTCTCGTAATGCTAAAATAAACTGTCGAATCGTGAGATTAGTAACAAGGTGGAAATACCACGCCATCAGCTTTTAACACGATGCAGACTGTTTCATGTTGTAGCCTACTGCCTCTCAAGTCAAAGTACTCCTGAAACGACACTCAAAATGAATGTTTTTCACTTAATAGACTGAATAAGTCGGTGAGTGTTTTCAGTTTACATCTTTGTGCAGTGCTGACAAGCTGAGCTTTCAGCATACAGCGAAAGAAGTTCCAGTCCTGCAAAATGCCTCCCATGAAATTCTCCCTTTAAAGGCTGTAGTGGACATCCCTCTAGAGGGAGCCAATCCTGACTTCTCTGTCTTTTCAAGACTCCAAACTGTTCTGACGACAAGTGTTAGAAACCAATACATAGTTGTAATTATTTTTTTTTTTTTTTTTGTGTCCCGTTTGGATCTTTAGCCATCAGAATTGTTGTCTTAAGGCCAAGAAAGATGCCAAGCGGATTTATTTTACCAAGTGGATCATCATGGCCTTGCCATATTGGTCCATTTGATTGACCTTTATTATAATTATGAATTTATTTTATTTTCGGTTGCTACAAACGGGACAGACGTGACTGGGGGATAGGACAGGGAGAAAGAATGAAAGAAAGAGAGGGAGAGAAAGAAAACCAAAGGGGAGAAGAGACGGTGAGAAGGGGGGGGAAGAAAGAAAAACAAACAAACAAACAAACAAAACACCTGGATCACCTGTATGGAGAAAAAAACAGAAGAGAAAGCAAACAACAAAGAGCAACATAATAAAAACAGCACCATCACAATAAACTAGCTAGCAGTAGATAACAGTAGATACTAAATAATAAACGATATTGTGCAGCACGCAAGATAGACAGCGCACAATGTGCTTTGAGGCAGCAGCCAAGAAAGGTGTAGTCCGCGTCTGTGTACACCTGTGTGTACACCTGTGTGGATCAGCATGCTTGTATTCCAAAGGTTTCTCCATGTAACGATCTGCTAGGGAGTGTGGGGAGCCATAGCCCCGTCCACCAGGGTATGAAGCAGGTATGGAGGAGATCCAGGCCCCAGATATCCAGAGGCCCCAGAGTACAAGGACCCGAGGAGGACCACCAAAGGGGGGGGAACCGTGCCACCCTCCTGGGAAGAGCTGAGTAGAGCCCCAAACGAGAGGTCACCCCGCAGCTACGGAGCAGAGGCCAGAGGGGGTTGCAGTGGCGTGCCCGCGGGCTCTGCCGGCAGCCAGCTATGCCAGAGAGGACCGAGCTTCAGGCCCAGAGGCCAGAGGCCTGAGGGCATCCCACCCCCCGGAAGGAGCCCAGCCAGGCCACAGGCGCCCGGCCCCGCCAATCGGCCACCAGGAGTGAGCTGGTACATGCATGAGCGCCCAGCCCCAGACGACAAGGACCACCAACACACCAACGTCTGAGGGCATCAGCCACCGGCAGGGAGTGTGGTGAGGGGAGATAGGCCTCCGTACTTTAGAGGGCCTGAGATGTACCCAGAGAGGTTGAGTCTAAGACCCAACCTGACATATAGACACAGACGAACAGGCACACGCGGACACAGACGTGCATTCCCACCCCCATATGCACAACCAAATACTCGGCACTCACCCAACGTGTAGACAGACACAAATAGACACTGCACAGACAGTCGCACTCCCCAAACATACTCTATATCCCAGGTCCAGTTGTAATTATTTAACAAAAAGACAATGTCAATGCTGCGTATTGCTGGTGTTGCTAGATTCCAAAAGTCAGTTTTCCTCATTCTTTGACTTTATTTCCACTGACAGTCTCCTGCAGATGTGCCATAACTGTGAAATATACTTTACTGATTGTTTGTCTCATAGCTTCTTTTTTTGGCACTTGTACCAAACCCCTTTACATGATGACTCGTGTTTTTGACACTTTGACAGTTACAGCAGTTTGACTTCTATGGCTGCTAGAATTTTGATTATAAAAATCTACAAAAACAATGAGATTATTTATTTTTTTACCTCTTTTCTGCATTTACCATAGACGGCATAAAACATGGATTTAGCTGCCAGGTTGGAAAAATTAAGCTAATGCCAATGTGCCATAAAGCTGCATTCTGCAAAGCCACCAGGTGGCGATAGCTGTGGTAGCAAACAGACATTTACTCGTCGAAGTCTATGAGAAAACGCTTTCTTACTTAACCTTTATAAACACTTTCCTAATGAGTTCATGGGGCCTGTCACTCATTCCAGGTCATACTGAAAACTACATTTAAAAAAATAAATAAACAAATAAAATAAATGTGTTTTAAAATGAAGGATTATTTATGCTCATTGGCTAAGGACTTGTGACTGACAAGTCTTTAGCCAAAGACCAAGAGGTTTGACAGTCAGACCCACCTTTCATCACATTAGGTGTTTTGAAACTAAGATGAAAACACTAATCTCAAGGCTTCAAAACAGAACTTCAAAAACCAGGCGACGACATCACAGTAACTACATCCATCTTTCATACTAGCTGTGGCATTAGTGTATGACTTACCATTGTTTTACAATGGACTGAAGTTGTCTATGTGAGGGCTGTGAGCAGTGCTACTTTATGATTTTCCAGCTCCAGTTCAAAATCATCTGGATTCATTTTTTGAAAGTAATACTTTTATATCACCTTATTTTGGAATTACCACTAATTTACTGTCTTTTCATGCTGCCGTTTTGATCTTTAATGGTGTTTTTTGTGCTTTGACATGTAGACTCCGCTGTCGCTCCCTTCCCTGTCCTGGCCTGATTTTTCACCAAATCGACATTTAACCGACACATCGTCCCCATCGAGCACCATGCAGTTGGAATTTTAGAGGACTGCAGAAAAGTTGCCTTGGCTGAAAACCCCTATACCTCCACAAACAGATACAATCGCTCTGCTATAAATTAAGCATGGCGCAGGTTAACACTGTAAGATCAGGGAATAGTCCTGTCTTTAATACAGACAACTGAAGAGACAGCTAAACTAAATCCATGCAGGAAAAACGTCAGGCAGACAAGACAAGTCAGGTAGTCTTTTAGTAACTCCAGCCAGGACCATATGTGGGCCCAGTAGCAGGGGAACCAAACAGAGCGCAGAGGTGAGGTGGGATTTGGGGTTCCTGCTTGTAGACCCCAGTGACCTGTTGCTCTATTTTATTTCAATATTAAGTGGAGCTGCTCTTACACAAGCAAGAACAATAGTGAAAAGAATTGCTCTTAATGAGGTTGGTTATGCGCACATTTACTTCCCCCGATGGTTGAGTTAATAGCTTCTTTTGTTATTTTAACTATTGTATTTTTACTGTAATATTTTCACATGCTTTATGCACATCATACACGCATGAATGGCATATGAGGGACATTTTATTCAGCTTGCAAAGTTGTTTTTCTGCACACACAGTCAAATATGTGGGTTTCTCATAGATGTCCGCACGTGAATTTTTCATGCATGCTGTTGTTTTCATTACTCACTTCTGTGTGCTTGTGCGTGTGTGTGTTTATGGGCCACTGCAGCCCTCTTTATAAACACATCAGCTGGGCTGACAGTGCACAGCGGGAGGGAAAGAGAGCCTTGAGACAGCCTGAGACAGAGGTCTCATAAAAAATCACTTCTAATTTATTTCCCTCCAAATTGGAAAGTGCACGCTCACACCTGACTAAATCATCACGCGTCAACTGGAGACGGCCCCCCACTGCACGCTGACGAAACCTGATCTCAGTTTTACCGCTCAGGCCAAAGCCAGGCCTGCCAGGGAAACACAGCATCACGCCGCATACATACACAATTCTTAATGGCTTTTGCAGATGTGTTGTTCCTGATAGCCCCTCTAGCCTTGATCCCTAGTTCTCTCTACCTCACTGCACACTTGATCTGACCCACACTAGCAATCAAACCAATCACTATTTTTTTCATTTGTGGTTTACGTAGCCTCCATGTGACCTCTTGCTTTTTGCCACCATCTCCAGTCCAGCCTTTTGCTTCTTTGTATGATTCTACCAGTTTATTTTTCACCTCTCTTCTTCCAACTCTATCACATATCACACTCTATCAATTCAAGGCCTGAGCTAAGGATTCCTGCAGTCCGACCTCCCATTCTAAGTGACTCCCATTCGATTTTTCTCTTTGTCCGTTTCTTATTATGAATCTCACTACATCTTTCCTGTTGTCCAAGATAGATTGCCTATGTTCTAACATAGCTGCCATAAACCTAACACTACTCAAACAGCAGGGGTGGAGGGGTAGAGGCCATGGAAATATGTGCATGCATTTGGGTCTGTGACATATAATGTGTTTCTACACAAGCATCCACTGATGCAACCCCACCGGTGAGTCACGGGTCCAAAGGGTAAAATAAAGCCCGTTCAATATATGACATACTAACTAACACATCCACTCATATTGCAGCTCGTGTACTATAGGTCCATATCCAGTATCTGATCACAGTTCAACTCATAGTATTTTTACATTTGCCTAATAGAAAAATCAATGCATTTAAGGATTTTAGTTTTAGCTTTAGCATCTTTCATATTACTCATGCCATGGTCACATTTGCTGCTACCTCCTGTAAACCAGAAACGAATCAAAAAGAGATGGAAAAGGAACCTCAACAATTGAAGCTATGGCTGAAGTGAGTTTAGATCAGAAGCATTTTGGACATGCTTTTGGGTTTATATGCAAAAGTTTTCCTCTTAAAAATGAATTTATTACAACCTGCAACTAGAAACAACAAACCAATCGGTTCAGGCTTACTGTAATGTACTTAATCATGCAGGCAGATATGCAGCTAATAAATCTGCACCAAGTGTGTGATGCTATCATGTCAACATGGACCTAAATCTCTGATGAATCTTTCCTCCAGCTTATTGAATCTATGGCAGGAAGAACTGATGTGGTAAAAAGGGGATCCAACCCACTACAAAATTAAAAAAAAAAAAAAAAAAAAAAAAAAAAAAAAGTAAATATGCAAAGAATTCAAAATGAGTTTGCTTTAAATTAAAAATATTGATACTTTAAAATAAATATTTAGAAAATTGATGAATAGACTAAATTAACAACTCAAAGCTGCACACAAATGTCAACAAACATTAAGTTATAAAAATGTCTAAATTCCTACCAATGAATCTATTAAAAAATCCAAACGTATCTGGCTCTCAAAGAACGCGCTCCACATATTCATAAAAGTCAATGAAATATTTTATTTACTGTTTTGTTCCAGGTGTAGAGATGTGTGTGGCACAAAAGCAGCTGGAAATAGCGGAAGATGAAACGGTCCCATTAACCTTTCCGGATTACCTTTGTCCCTCACGAGCTCCCGTCGTCTAAACTCCCTTGTTGGGGGATTCAGTTCTCTTCCAGTCATCCTGGGTTCTTGTAACTTTAAAATCAAAATCCTCGGTCATTCGCTTCACACACAAACTAGCGCGAGCTTAATTGCATTGTGACCAAACTAAGAGAATTTTCATGCGCCTAGCTAAAGATACGTACTTTCACTTTGGCTCAAACTTTGGCCATGTGGGGACAAACGGGTTCACGATAATTAATTGAAATGATAGGAGTTGTCTTCTTTTTTGGCTAACCCCCCCCCCCCCCCCTCCCCATCTGGTCACGTGGTCATAACTTACTAAACACGGCCCAATCATCACACTACAGGCTTAATATTTTTATTTTGTTTTTTTATTTATTTGTTTGTTTTTTTGTTTTCCCCCTCGGTAACCCATTACTTTCCTCTATGTACACCACGTGTTGTTCTACTGGTCACCCCTCTAATTGTAACTGAGGTCAGTTTGTATTTGCCACCAGTCGAGTTCATGTTTTTTGTGTATTACTTTCTTTATTCAGCAGTTTTTATTTTTGAAAATTTAGCTCAATAATCATTAATGTTGCTAAATTTTTCAAACCTGCATCACTTTTGTCTCCCACTTCTGGTAGTTGAAGTGATTACAAAAAACATGTTCCCGATAAACCTTTAATGAGGAAGAACCACATCGGTAGTGTTTCATGTCTGTCCTGCCTTTTATTTCTTTAGACTGTCGTCTTTCTGAATGTCAGGTTTCTTTTTCATGTGAACAATTTTATTTTTTTACCTTCTAGGATCTCTTCATAGGCTACACAATGCTACCGTTTTGTGTCTGAGATCACATACTAGATGCACTATATATCCAGTATATGCACCACTGTTCAAAATACTTTGATGTCAGTAGTATGTGTTTTGTTGGCTGCACCACTGTAGATTGCAAGTCATGAGCTTCACAGTTAGAGACATGCTGTCATGGTAACCTGACCTTGTTTGAGATTGGCCAAGTACAGACAAACATTAAAAATATATATTACATGGGACAAAAAGAAACGTTTTTTTAATTAAATACTTAAGTTGAAGAGTTACTGATGTTAGATTTCAGCTGCCTTTGTCACTGTCAAGCAATGGCCTTGCATTATGAGATATACTGTAAATACTTTGTTATTACACCAGAAATACTTGGCATACTTTTCTCAAATACTACATTAGCATACTAAATAGCAAGTCAGTATCTCATTTTTGATCCAGCACCAGTTCCTGTGGCCAAATCTGTCTTTGTTACTACAGTTGCTTCCCTAGCTATCATCTGCACCAAAACACATATGGCAGTTGTTTTGCTGAATCTTCAGTCTGCATAACCCACCGTGGTTGACTGACCAGTCATGCATGTGTGTTCCAAACAGATTTGACCTCCATCTGCCCACCACAAATACCGTCCCCCCTCATTATATAATGAAGACTGTGGCTAAGGAGTTGCAAACCAAACAAAACAGCAAATCTCAACATGTCATGTAAAAACAAAAAGTGGTGAGAGAGAATGAGGCAGGGAACAAAACAGTTCACTCATATACAAATAGGCCTAGAAGTGCAGATCTCCACACAACATAGGCTTACCTTAAAAATAGGCAAACACATTAAAGGGCAGACAAATGAGCAGCATGGTAACATACATAATATTTATTGGTCTTGGCGCTGGTTTGCCTTTTGTCTCCTTTATTTGTCATTGTGCTGCCTGTTTGCCCTGAATAGTAAAATGAAAAACATGGTGTCCTTCAACCTTAGGATAAAAGCAAAGACTATAGTTAATATTAATAGTAAAGCTGAAAATGATTGTTTAGGTAAATTATATTTTTTAAATCACATTTAATGTAACAGCTACCTAAGCTCATTGTGGCCAGCAATACCCATTTAGAACACTACATGGACATCTTGCTGAAGTCTTCTCGCTCAATAGCCGACTCAGTTGAAATTTTCATTGGTGTTTTGTTCTGAAATGTTTTTAAAACCTGACTAACTTAAAAGATGCTTGAATGTTGATTCTCAGTGGAAGTGATAGTACTAGTAGCAGTGACTCTTAGACTGTTTGACATCCTTTTCAGCACAATAATAATTTCTAGTCATCTCTATCTCCCGATCTTCTTGTCAGAAATGAGTAACTGTATTTCTGCTGTCTTTGTGGCGAGCTGTTCATAGATGCACAAATCCAGACATATCAACCTGCTTCCAATTTAATTCAATTCAATTCAATTTTATTTATATAGCGCCAAATCACAACAAAAGTCGCCTCAAGGCGCTTCATAGATACAGAGAAAAACCCAACAATCATATGACCCCCTATGAGCAAGCACTTTGGCGACAGTGGGAAGGAAAAACTCCCTTTTAACAGGAAGAAACCTCCAGCAGAACCAGGCTCAGGGAGGGGCGGGGCCATCTGCTGTGACCGGTTGGGGTGAGAGAAGGAAGACAGGATAAAGACATGCTGTGGAAGAGAGACAGAGATTAATAACAGATATGATTCAATGCAGAGAGGTCTGTTAACACATAGTGAGTGAGAAAGGTGACTGGAAAGGAAAAACTCAATGCATCATGGGAATCCCCTGGCAGCCTACGTCTATTGCAGCATAACTCAGGGAGGATTCAGGGTCACCTGGTCCAGCCCTAACTATATGCTTTAGCAAAAAGGAAAGTTTGAAGCCTAATCTTAAAAGTAGAGATAGTGTCTGTCTCCTGAATCCAAACTGGAAGCTGGTTCCACAGAAGAGGGGCCTGAAAACTGAAGGCTCTGCCTCCCATTCTACTTTTAAATACTCTAGGAACAACAAGTAGGCCTGCAGAGCGAGAGCGAAGTGCTCTAATAGGGTGATATGGTACTACAAGGTCATTAAGATAAGATGGGGCCTGATTATTTAAGACCTTGTATGTGAGGAGCAGGATTTTGAATTCAATTCTGGATTTAACAGGAAGCCAATGAAGGGAAGCCAAAACAGGAGAAATCTGCTCTCTTTCTAGTCCCTGTCAGGACTCTTGCTGAAGCATTTTGGATTAACTGAAGGCTTTTCAGCGAGTTTTTTGGACATCCTGATAATAATGAATTACAGTCGTCCAGCCTGGAAGTAATAAATGCATGAACTAGTTTTTCAGCGTCACTCTGAGACAGGATATTTCTAACTTTAGAGATGTTGCGCAAATGGAAGAAAGCAGTCTTACATATTTGTTTAATATGTGCGTTGAAGGACATGTCCTGGTCAAAAATGACTCCAAGGTTCCCCACAGTATTACTGGAGGCCAAGGTAATGCCATCCAGAGTAAGAATCTGGTTAGATACCATATTTCTAAGATTTTCAGGCCTGAGTACAATAACCTCAGTTTGATCTGAATTAAGAAGCAGAAACGTCCCACCTCAGCTTTGCTGGGACCGTCACAGGAAAGTCCTGCAAAATTATTTTGCTTTTATCCAATTGTACTTTATTTTGACTAGGGATTCAGGAATGGGAATTGTGTATCAGTTGCTTTTCTCATCGCTGGCATGTTATTCTGACAGTTGCACATTGCAAACTCATAGCAGCGGAGGTTTTGTACACTTGGTTTACCTGTTTTTAAGGCTGCATTCAGACTATCTTAGAGATAAACAATCAGCAAGAAAACTGATCAGGAATCAGTAGAAAAGTGATAAAGAATCACACGTGTAAACAGATCAGCAATACAATGTTTAAAATAATCACGCCTAATACTAACTGATAATCCCTTCGATTCACTTAACATGCTGTAAATTAAGACTGAAATGTAAATGAAGTAAACCTTATTAGTCAAGTCATATTATATAAATGTAAAGAGCATTCTAATAATAGGACTTAATTTATTATGACATTATATTGTTTGTTAACAACAACCATCAAGTCAATTTATTTATAAGCACATTTAAAAACAACAAACATTCACTAAAATCCTGAAGTAAAGGATTAAACCATAATCGGCCATGGTTCAGGGGGTTGGGAAGCTCATCTGTAACCGGAAGGTTGCCGGTTTGATCCCCCAGCTCTCTCTGTCCTGGTCGTTGTGTCCTTGGGCAAGACACTTCACCTACCGCCTACTGGTGTTGGCCAGAGAGGCCGATGGCAGGATATGGCAGCCTCGCTTCTGTCAGTCTGCCCCAGGGCAAACCACAGTTGTAGCCACAGCTGCCCTGGGGCAGTGTGTGAATGAATAGTGGAATAGTAAAGCGCTTTGGGTGCCTAGAAAAGCGCTATATAAATGCAGTCCATAATTATCAATAAAAAACCATAATAAGAAAAAAAATTCTTTAAAAAAACAAATAAAAAAGAAAGATTCATTCGCTTTTTAATGCTAAGGTGTAAAAATTTCAAATAGGATTTGCTGATGGCGAGTGTTGGTGAGCTTCTAATTTGAAGGTAAAATTGTTCCAAAGTGTAGGTGCAGCTACAGCAAAGGCTAAATCTCTTCTGCGCTCCTCTTTCATCTGCTTTCTGGTACAATGAGAAGCATCTGGTCAGTTGACCTTAATGATCTTTTGGGACTGGGCATAGTTAAAAGATCAGAAAGGTAAAGAGATGCTAACCCATTTAGTGACTCTTAAAAACAAACAATAAATCTTAAAATCAACTCCAAAGTGCACTGGGAGCCAGTGTGAAGAAGCCAGCTTCAAAAAGTTTAGCGCCATCATTGATTTTATGTTTGCAAGACAGTCAGGCATGATTTTCAAAGGGGTTGTGGAACAAAATTTTGTGAATCACTGGCATAACACTGAAATGAAATTCCAATTTTTCTGGAAAATTGAACCTAATGGGAGCATGTAGAATGAGAAGAACAGGAACAAGAACTGGTCCTTGGGGGACCCCAGACTGTGAGGGGAGCAGGTGTTAGCGAAAAGCCACCTAAACTGATAGAAAACCTTCTGCCTGTTAAGGAAGATCTAAAACATTCGAGTGCAGCCGCTTTAAGGCCCACACAGCTCTCCAGTCTAGAGATTAGGATACCATAATCCACTGTATCAAATGCACCACTTAGGCCTTAGGTCAAATGCTCACTCAGGTCAAACATATGAAAAATGTTATTACTTGTGTGCTTCCACTGAGATATACCAGTAGTCCAAACCAGTAAGCTGTTATATATGGACCTGTGTTATCTTTTAGCGTCAGTGGTTTTGGACTTGAAATTAAATTTGCACTGACGTATTGTACACATGGATACGGACATGTTTTCCTTCCCATTTATCACCAACTGGTAGCGATGTAGGGCACCAGAGGAGAGACCGAGCAACCTACAGACCAATTCCCTGTCCTCTCATATCCTGTTGGGCCACAGAGGCCAGTTTGTAGGTGAACCTCTGAACTTCATTACATAATGACAGGGGAAGTCATCCGTCAGTGCAGTGAAGTGTGATGGACCGCAGCTACGTCCCCCTTTTTCTCTCCCTCTGTGAGGAAGCCGCCGCTTCCAGTGTGTGAGGCTGACAGCGCAATGAGTCTGAAGTGTTTGTGTAAGCCTAAATCAGTTTGAGAGAGAGTCTGGGGAAGCGATCCAGGGGGCTCAAAAGCGCATGTGTGTGCGTCCCTCCCTAATGATTTATTGTGACAAATGATCGGCCATAAACAAACAGCAAGCAAGCCACCCGCCTGTCCACACAAACAAACAAACAAGCAGAGGAGACGGACAAACAGGCCGTCAGGCAGAGTGATGGCAGAGTTTAAGATGATCAATCAAAGTTCGACAGGCAGGGATGAGTGAGTTCAGTTGGTTGTGATAAACGATTAAGAGCGCACAGTTGTTTGCGTGCTCATGCATGCCTGCACACCGACTGGTATTAATAAGCGTGTGAACATGTGTTTTTGGCATGAATTTAAAAGTATGTGCTGTTGCCAGTCTGGCCGTCATGAGTGCGTATGCGTGTGTTTCGCAGAGAGCAAGTGTGTGCGATGTAACCCAAGCCAGAGCGGCACAACACAGCAGCCTGTTCAAAGGCCTGTTTGTATTATTACAGCTTGTGCAGCTGCTCAGTACAGACAAACAAGGCTTAGAGCTCTGAGCTACAAAACACAGACCTCCCACCCCATTGCAGAAACCCCTGTGGTCCAGCCCAGCCCAGCATTGTGGTTCAGAAATGGACAAACAAACGCCTGCGTAGATAAACTGCCAGGCATGAGGAGAAGTTTGCTGGAAAGCAGCAAAGAAGGAATGCAAATTCAGATCACTGTTAAAAGCAGCGTCCATCCTTTGTTTTGTGCTTTCCGTGACTTGTGGAAAGAAATTGGCCATCTGAGTCATTTCTGCTGAATTTCCTCTGAACGGGCTCCATCGTTCTTAACTGCAGTGTGCTTTTGTTCTGTTATTAAAGGCGTTTCCATGATGCACAGCTTTGTTTCCAAATGATGTTGTTTATTTCTTTAAAGTAGATATGCTATACTTAGGTCAACATTTATGTAAGGAGGGCCCCTCCATGCGGCATTCTCTCCCCGCGAAAGGTCTGGAAAGTGCCTATACATTTCTACGACGCAGTGTAATGCGTAACGTTAGCTCCTGTCAAAATATTGAGTCTCCATTTCACATTTGCTTTTTAAATCTCACATACTACTGTGAGCAATCACCCTAAAAACAAAATATTGCTTTATATACACAGGGATCAACTTAGAAAGCTGATGAAAATTAATGCCTGTGTTTTTAGTGCAGACTTTTTTTTCCGGCAATATTTCTTCACTGTGTGTACTCAGTGTGCACTTAGTTGCCCTCTGAACAGCGCTCTCCTCTGGAGATCACCACAAATGGATCTGATTGTGGTGATTAAGATCAGAGTAAGCTAACACTCTTGCTCTCCTCTCGCGCCTCTTGCTCCCTCACCTTCTCTAGTCCTCTACTCTGTTCACCTATGCCTATGTTTACTCCCCTGCACCCTCTGTCCTCATCACTCGTCTGCCTCACTTCTCCATTCCTCATCTATCCCGCTCTCTTCCTCCTCCTCTCTCCTTGTGTTCCTGCTCCCTCTCTGACTCAGGGTCCCTGTGTGCCTGTATGTAACATCAGTAAAGCTGTCAGGCAGCCAGGCCAAGGTAAACAGCCCAGCACCGGGTTCAGGGGTGATGGGGGCCGAGATGTTTTTCCTCAGGAACCAAGGGACCCCTGGAGGCTTCTGGCTGGGGCCAGGGAGGGGCCAAGGGGGAGAAGATGATCCCCTAAGTTGCCCCCCAAAAGAACGCACACTAACCAGTTTATCTTTTTTTCTCTTCCAGTCGTGATCTTCTGCCTTTTGTCACTTTCCTCCTCATCGCTCTGTTTGTGGTTCTCTCATTCTGCATCTCTCTGCGTTCTGTGTTGGCATCTGTGTACACACAGCCCTTCAGCAGCATCTGCTTCACACATATACAGCCATTCATCATCACTCTTATACACACTTTCATTCACAGTCTTTTCCCCAAAGCATTCCTCTGCTGGAACAAAGAAGACATGCACATGTGTGTACCTTTAAATTTTCCTGAATACGTACAGTATGCAGCACCTGGGAGACGTGAAATCAGGAAAAAATAAGGCGTTTATTTCAGAATGCAAGCCAGTTAAAGTGAAACAAAAAGAGTATTTTAACTTGATGTGCTTCTGGAAATATTCACTAAATCCATTATGTCAGGAGGATAAGGGGGAAACTGAGGAAGAAAAGAGGAGAAAGAGGATAAGGAAGGATGTCAAGAGGAAAGAAAGGGACACTGCAAAGGGAGAGAAAGAAAATATAGAGAAGGGTTGGGAAAGGAGGAAAGGGGAATAGGGAAGGGATAGAAAGAGATAGGTGTGAAGTGATATCCCTCACCCAGGCATGACCCCTCTCAGCCCCAGTGCTGCTCTGTCTGAGTGGAGCAGACGGCCCAGAGAAGGAGAGAGAGATAGGGAAAATCCAGAAGTTGCAAATCAGAGCCAGCACTAAAAGCACAGCAACTGGGAACAAGGAGACAGAAAGCTGGGGAGGAAAAGAGAAAGGGATTGCTGGAAGTTAAAGAAGAGTGTGTGTGTGTGTGTGGGGGGGGGGGGGGGGGGTATGAGTTTAAAGGAAGAAGTCAAAGAAGAAATGCAACAGGCAGAGGGGAAAATTGTTGAATGAGGATGGGAGCTGGTCGGGCCAAGAAAAGCATGTAGAATTGAATTAGGGGAGGGAGCGCCACCAAGCAAACCAAGAGGAGAGGAAAGCAGGGGTGCAAAGAGGAAGAAGAGGACCATTACCCTTCGTACATCAGCCATTACATCCTTTAGCAGCTGTCGGTGAAGGAAAAAAAAAAAAGAAACATTGCAGAGTGGATGGAAGGATTACGATAATTGGAAAGGAGTTAAGAAAGGGAGAGCAGATTCGGATGAAAAAGAGGTTAAGACCAGACTTTGCAAATATTGTTTATTTTTAACCTTTTGCGAGCAACAGGTGGGACTGGTTTAATGGACAGAGGGACTAAGGGATTTTTAGGAGATCCCTGGACACCCAAAGCATTATATGTATTTACTGTGGAAGAACAATTCAAACCTTGATAGGGTGCCAAGATTTTCCCTGGGTAAAGTTTGTCAGAAAATTAATGTTAGTTTACCAGTGATTTTATGTGGTTAATCAGTCACAACTCCAATAAATTATTTACTTTTTTGACATTTAAAACTTTTCTCATTGATATTCAATTCCAGACCAGATCCTGAAAGGGTAAATGTAAGAATAGAAGGTGATCCTTAGCCCAAGAGACCAGTAGGAGTTTAATTTAAGAAATTTGCTGACATTCCCACCTACAGACATGAATCCCTAACCTTTTGATAAACACTTCAGTTATCTGGATGGGTCACATTATCAATCTGTCTATTTAATTTGTCATCACATCTCCATTTCTCTTCCTCCTCGCCTTCTACTTCTCATCTGTTCTTCTTCCTGTTGTAGTTTCCAGCAGCCTTCCTGTTGCAAGTCCTCATCAATCCCACGCTGCCACAATTGTCTGTGACAGCACACTAACAGGCCTGTGACTGACCTGCCACCCAGACAGCCTGCCCCAACCAGCCACAATATGGTGAAAGACAAACAGGCGGGAACACCTACAACTCATTTCCCTCCTCTCCAGATCTTATTGGCGCCTGACTGCGTGTCCTGCCTCTCTCTGCTAATGCAGTCTAAACTTCTCTCAGCGCAGTCACTGCCTGCTACCTGCCTCCATATCATGCTGTAAAACTGCATGATTGCTCTAGGGATGCAATGTAGGTCTCTCAGTCAGTCCAGCACTTCAGTCCAGACTGAATAATACACCCACAGCTGCCATGAATTTTTGCAAAGACATTCAAGGTTCCCATATAGTGAAACCCAGTGATGCTGATGATCCATTTTTTCCTACCAAGAACTTGACATTTGTGGTATTTGAGTAAAATTTCTCATAGGGGACCTATTATGCCTTTTTTCCTCTCATATATATGCTGTTACAATTGTAGATGCTCATATTAAACATGGCCCAAATTTCAAATAAAAGAGTCAACATGTGTGCAAGAAAATAAGTCCAAACCTCAGGATTCAAGCTGCTCTGAAGACCACAGTTCAAACTTTTTTTTCTTCTTCTCTGCATCATATGGTTATCTCAGGCACAGCAGCCGTACCCACCTTCTGTTTCCAAGGGGCAGCTAATCAGAAAAAAATGGTTCAAAGTTGTGATTATCTGGCTTGCCCAACTTCAGGAGCCAGAAAAAGTGCCACCCCACACTGCACAATACTTATTTATGCATTTATTTATTTATTTATTTATCAGTCATTAACCTTAAAAAAGGGGGGGTGGGCTAGGCTGATTCTCATTTTGATAACAGCAAACAAACAAAACTTGTGGGGCTTTTTTGTTTGTTTGTTTTAGTTAATTCTCCTGTTTAAAAAAAAACAATAAAAGAAAATCATCTGCATTCAGCCGGGTCCCACTTACAGTGGCTCACTTCACAGTTTGAGAACCAACTGCCTCAAAAAGAGAGTGGGCTACTGGGGGGAGATCCCCACCCCAGTTTCATAGTTAATAGCCTTTCTTGAGGACAAATTTCAGTGGAGGTTTTTACTTTAATAGAAAAAGATTCATTATTTCAACCTTTCATCTCAATTTATGCTTGAAGTTAACATTTGCATTAGAAAACAACGGGAATTTTAAAGTTTGTTTGTTTTTATGAATCATGGTCCACACATTGTGTCCAGTTAATATGTTAATTTTCATTTTGTCGAACTTCATAAGGCTTACATGTGATTTTTTTGTTTATTTGTTTGTTTGTTTTGCAGATGAGACCACATTTACCAAATAAATGTCTTCAAAACTTCCAGTGATCCAATAAACCCAAATAATCTGAAAACGAAAGGCAACTGGAAACCTTTGAATTTCATTTTTTGAAGCCACATCAGTCATTAAACAGACTCTAACACACTAACCAGACTTTTCATTTTTACGACTGCAGATGACCATTGAACAGGAAAATTTCTAACCACGCTTGCTAATTACCCACACTTTTGTCACTCAGTTCCACTTAGAAATTAATGAACTTCAAGCTGTTTCTCACTGCGAGAACACATCATGGAGAAACAGGAGGAAAGACAGAGTGACTCCACCGTCGTGTTCCTATGCCGAATAGATAAATAGCGAAATCTGTCAAAAATGCAGCATTCCGAGTACGATTATGTCTTGGTGGCACTTTTTGAAATATAGCTCGTGAGTAGGGGTCTGTCTAACTCTTTTGCTCTAACGCTTTTGCTCCCTTTCTCTCTCACACATACAAACTCCCACTCCCCCACTCTTGATCTACTTAGATCTGCAACATCTAACTGCCACTTAACCTCACTTTCTCTACTTACCCATCTGCTCGCCCCTTCAGCTTCCAATCCATCATCCAGCCGCGCCTCTCGCCCTGTGAAATGACTCTACTAGTCATGAACAACATTAACCTCCCCCATCCAAATGCACACAAACACACGCACACATCGATACACGCACATACGAGCACACATGTGATCAGATGCCCCTTTACCTCTACTTAGAGTGCAATCTCAAGCTACTTCACCTCTGCATCAGCCTCTCTCTCTGTTGTTTCTCTGCTCTGCTTTCCCTTCTTTATGTGTGACATTTCTCCTCTGGATGGGGCCTCAGAGTAGCCCTATCATCTTTGGCCTTTTCATTTGGCTCGCCTTTGAACCTGGGTTTTCTGTGAACTCTATTGCAATCACACACAGACACACACACACACAGATGAACTCACAGATGTTAAAATACACTCCATTTATGATACATCAGGCCTAATTGGATTTCAGCATTCCAGCCTCAGTACAAAGAACACATACACGGTCTTGAAATGAACCACAATGTCTTTATCACATTATTTCTTTTTTTTAAATGAACCGACTCAGATTAATAACATGAAAAAGAGGGGAAAAAAATCTAAACAAAGGCGTTGCACTCTTTGATGCTTTTCAGGGACGATTTTCATAAATGAGGTGTGTGATGTGTGTGTTGAGTCAACATGTTTGTGGTGTTTAAAGATGGATTTTGTACAGTCATACCTTTGTTAGGCTCATACTGTGTTGTTTTTTTGTCTACCTGCATGCATAGATGAACTATACTGCTAAAAATGACATTTCAAACCAATTTCAAACCTCCAGATATGCTGGCTTTACTTTACTTATCATTTTATAAGAAGAAACATGAGTCCATGTATGCATATTTATGCAGTATTTTCTTGTTTTAACTTATTGTGTCCTCAATAAAGCCTTAAACTCCCTGCAAATCAGACAATGGGATCCTCCTGCATTGTTTCTTTTTGCAAATAAAAAACCTCAGCTCTACCAGATGGGACAAAATAATTTAACTGTTTAAGCACAATATTGTAACCATGTTTTTTTTTTTATCTCTCTTTATCCACGTCTTTCAGTCTTGTCATTCTTACTGTACACTCTGCCTCTCCACTGAAGTGGCTGCTCGCAGGCTATGTTGCTGCTGACTCTATAACTGCTGTTGTGGCTCCTCAGGGCTCTTATGTGCTGAAGAATCATATGGGCCTATATTGTGTGCAATTGTACAGCACTTTCAGCCAGTAACTCACATAGAAACTGTATCCACAGCAAAACTCTTCAGACACAAACACTAACAATAACCACCTATATATATATTATTTTTCAATCATACATATACATATAGCAAACAGATCGATATATCTACCTATCTGTTTATAAACTTTTTCCCTTGAGCAGCTGCAGGCATAGACATATTGATGACTTATGAGATTGATAAATAAATAAAAACTTTTCTTTTCGAAAGCACCCTCACCTGGCCTTTAGACTTGGCCAACCACTTTAAATTTAAAATGAACCACACAAATCATAACCATAAAGTTTTTAAAAACAGTCCCTTTTATTAAGCATGGACTCAAATTAAGTCACAGTGCATATTTTGCACAGAAATTGAATTTTATAAAAAAGAAAACAGCCCCTGTCCATTAGAGCAAGTCTATCTAGGAAAAAAAGTGTCCCATGTGATTAACAGTGTCATTTGACAGTCGTTCCTGTCCACATGTGATTTCCTCTGTGTATACAAGCGCTTTCCGCTGGGTGAAATGTGTGCACAATGCGCATGCTCATGGGCTGCAGGGCTCCCTGTGTGCCTTAGCCTTGTCAAGTCTGCTTCTCAGATCAACGCTGGTGGCTGACTGTGAGCTGTTCCGAGGAGGAGAAAGTTAGGTGTTGGGGGACCTTAGGGTGTTGGGGAGGTAGTGGGGGTGGTGGGGTGTTCTGGTGGGTCAGCACAGAGAGATTGTAAAGATAGAAATAAATGGACAGCGTGGACACAATGTCTGATAGCAGGTCCAGCTGAGAAAACAAAAATACCCACGGAGCACTAAAACCTGAGGGGTGAAAAGTATGCCGGTCTGGAGAGAGGTCAGATTCCCCACCATATCTAATTCAATTTTACAAACTGTAAGAAAACACGCTGCTGTTGCTGCTGCTGCTGCTCTCCGAGCGCCGGGGAAAATGTGCTGCAAGTATGTCAGTTTTTACACTTCGTGATCAAACTTCTTTCTTCTTCCAGTGAGTCGGAAACGGCAACGTTTCGTTTCGCTTGTTGAGCAAACCGAACAAGGAAGGCTTCTGAATCCCTCCTCGATATTTTTATTAGAATGGAGATTTTAAAAGCTTGGTAGTCTAAAACAGCTTAAAAATCCGATTCAATATTATTGTTAGATTAAAAAAATAAATAGGAGCTTAAGACTCAGTGGAAAGGATTATCTTTGCTGCTTGCAGTAGTACACGTTACGAGTTTAGAAGACAGCAAACCTGCTAAAATGAAGCCTAATGTTGGGCCAGGGGGACATGTGCTTGCACAGTATCTTGTGCTGAATGTGGTCGCGTTTGAAAAGGCCACAAGAGGCTACAGACTGCACAGAGCTACATGCGCTCTTGCTGGTGGTCCAGTCGGGCCTGGTAAAGACATTAGTGCAGCATTCTGGGAGGACGGGGAGTCCCATAGACAGCGCTCACTTCTCTAAATAAACATTAGTCTTAAAAAGTTTGGCCCCACGACCTCAGCGTGATCGCATTTCACTCTGGATAGTAAACTTGAATTTTATCACGAGGTTTTCGACGACTTTTGAAAACACACTTTCACGCTGGAAAAAAAGTAGACGTCAGATTAAACAAAAAGTTCGTGTTCACATTTTGGTGAGAAATACACTTGCAACCAAGTTTGAAGTATAATCATTATGCTCTTGAAACCCACCAGCCCTGTGATCAATTAACAACCAAACACGCGGAAGCTGGCCTACAGTAGACTGGCGGGAGTACACGTGTGCATAATTTGTCCTCGCTTATAAGAACTGGGATCAGTTCCTTCATTAGAAGAAAGATTTGTGTATTTAAATATGAATGTTTGTTATAAGTGGCTCGCTGATAATAACGGTTCAATTCATATTAAATGCACGAACGGGCAAATCTGCAGGTTTAACATCCACACTTTTGTCAACAACCTGATTTAATTAAAACAATAGCAACATAATGCTTTTTTCCCGCTGTTTGTTCTATGGGGGTTAAATTAAACGCTTTATCTGCTCGGAGAATATATCCAAAATCAATAATTATAGGCTTTGATAAGTGGGTCGCAGCCATTAATCGCAGTGGATCCTCGCTGTGAGTCTAACGCGCTGGCATCAAAGGTCAACTGGAAGAAGCCAGTAAAAGCGCCCGCAGTGACACCGCTCACAGTGTGCAAGAGCGACGGGCAGCAGC
The DNA here is from genome assembly GCF_051167445.1 of Perissodus microlepis. Lineage (NCBI taxonomy): Eukaryota > Metazoa > Chordata > Actinopteri > Cichliformes > Cichlidae > Perissodus > Perissodus microlepis. The sequence goes on along the minus strand of NC_140482.1, from coordinate 39,763,009 downwards.
TGCGCCTCTCTGTCAAAGCGATAGAGAAAAGTGTTGCACTGTCGCCTTTCCGTTAGTGCGGCTAAGCCAAACCGGGGAGACGGACTGCGGGAGGAGAAACCGAGTGCCAAACATAAGGTCCGAGGACTACCTGAGGGCGTTACAAGGCACTCGTTAGGTCCCTGTTCGATGTAGCCCTAAATGCATCGAAAGTGAGTGTGCAATGCTTTCAGATCAATAGTTCTGGGGGGTTCTAAGGGAGGATACGACACACTCACATGACACTTCAACCTGAGGATGAGGATCAAGTGCTCAGGTCCCAAAAACTGTCGCTCACCAATCATTTTTAAGAAATCCCTACTTGTGTGATAGAATAAGAGCGTAAATTCAATTAAAAACTGAACCAATACACGAATACAAACAGTTAAAATAAAAAACAGAAACTTTAAAATAACTTAGACATTGTTTATGTAGAAAACAAACTGTATTTTCTCCTATAAGTGCTCTCCGTGTGCTACATGATCTGTCACTGTAGTGTTTTTATTTTTCTAAATTTTGCTGATATGCGCATTGTGCCATTTCTTTAAACTGCTTCCAGAGACAGATGTGTGAACAGTCACGGGATCGCGTACGCGCAGGCCTTCAGTGGCGTGCAAAGCAGATGTACCCCTAAGTCCACGTATGTGGCCATTAAAAGAATGTATACCAATTTGCGCACAAGCGACACATTTATTAGTCACAGGCACTTCCCAAAGCTTTATTTTATCCACGTGGATCGTAAAATATGACAAATTAAAAATGACCAATAAAAATAACTTTAAAAAGTTTCTCTCTCTTTTTTTTTAAATCCAGTAAACACGAACCAGACTTTACACGATCCCCACTCTTCTTAAACAGGCTAGAATGACGGGTGCAGTAGCCTTACCTGATATCATATTCTGGTGATCCTTACGCAGTAATACTATCTTCAGTCATTAATACCCCTGCCCCGATGAAGCGTGTGTGTCAGTGCATAAACCAGGCCGGCCATCGTCTTTATTTTCTGCAGCAGGTGTTCTTTTAGTCTGTCGAGTCGGCAGGGCGAAGATCTTCCAAAGTTAATATTGTGTTTCCAGAGATGATGGGGAGTTCACTGTCCTCGCTTTGTTTACACATTCTAAATTAATTAAGCGAAGGATTCCTCTGTCTGTTGCAAAAACACGGAGGCTGGAGGGAGGCTGGGTGCAGCGAGGGGAGGCTGTGATTTATTGCGGCGGTGCAGATATAGGGCCGCGGATCGCCTCTCCTCCAGGCCGGGGAGCCGCGGACCGAGCCAACATTCCTGTGCGGGGGCGAGAAAGGGAGGCTCGCCTGCACGCACATAAAAACACAAGAGACGTGGAGAGGGTGATCTCTATGGGACAAGAAATGGTCGTGTATACAAGCGAAAGTATCTGGGGGAAAAGTGTATAAAAATGAAGGAAGGAAGCCTCACCAGTGCTTTCACAAGTCGAGGGGAAACAACGTGTCTCTGTCTATGTGCGTGTGTGTCCAGAATGTCCCCACCAGTAAAACGAGAATGGTTTGTTTTTATTATTAGCACACTCCAGAGTTATCCCAACTGTGCAGCAGCAGGTTTTATAATTATGTATCCAGGCAGGCCTGTAGGAGCATAACCAGCGGAGGTTAAGGAGGAATCTGATTTCTCTGATCAGAGGAATCTGTTTGTCTCATAGAACAAAGTTGACGGATTTTAAAGCTTATAGATGAATCTTTTAAAATAGGAAGCCAGCTTTTGTGCCTTTAAGACTACAGGAGGCGGGTATTCTTATCCTACATATTGGCATATTGCCATAGTGTCCATATATATATATATATATATATATATATATATATATATATATATATATATGACACACACACAATCAAATGATGTTACAGCATCATCGTAATTTTAATAATAAATCTTCTGTAAGGTGCAACTGATTATTTAAGCGGGGTATTGTGAACCTCAAGGTCTTTTATATTATATTATATTATATTATATTATATTATATTATATTATATTATATTATATATGAGTAAACGTGACTATTCTCTTAACACCCCGAAATCAGGAACTTGACCTTGATTATCGTACACAGTCACACATCCCGCAGAAAAATCACACACACACTCATGGTGTCCTTGTACTGTCAGCGCACTCTTTCCTTACGTCCTTCAAGATGCAGCGGTGAACGATGCATCGATCGGGGGCATGACGTTATTGGCAGGGCTGTGAGATATTTAAGTAAAACGATTTTATTTAATCCTCTGGGGTCATATAGTGTGTACTGAAAAACATTAATAATAATCATCATTATCATCATCATCATAATCCTGGTTACCATATAATTTTTTATTATTATTATTATTATTATTATTATTATTATTATTATTATTATTATATGACCTAACTCTTTATTTTTCCCGAGGACTTGAAGAGCCTAAAGGGAACAAATATTTAGAATGAAATGAAAATAGTTCTAAATGTATGTTGACATCTAAAGCCTATAAATAAATTTTAGCGGGTTTAAGGCTGCTTATACGCCCAAGCAGGGGCATATGGAAGCGGTTAGAAAGAGACTGGAATTGCCCCGAAAACTATAATGTGTTTATGGTGACTGTTGAGTCATTTGGCTGTCACTTCACATAGCACTCAGTTATTTCGTTTGAGGGAAAACGTCACGAAAATGACGAATGTCGTTGTGGTGTCGGGATCAAGTCGCAGTCTGGTGCTGAAAGCACGGGTGGTCTCGGAGTGACAACAGCGCCGAAGAACTTTATGAAGCATTAAGCTATCAGTGTGCATGCAGTGATTACATACTGCGTGGGACTTGCATGAGAAATTAAAGAGCGTTTTTAAAGATGCGCCCCTGGTATCTTTGTGTTTGTGCTCGTTGCTCGCAGTGGTTTGAGGAAGAGCAAGTTCCACTTCTATTCTGGTCACAAGCCTTTAATCTTACAGCAGAGATGGAGCTTGGATGGTCAGTGCGCATTCGAGCTGAAAATCCATACAAATTAGTTCAGTCTCAAATGGTCCGTTTTCAAAGCTCTTTTCCTCTGCATGAACCTCCCCGTGGCGGATCTGTAGCTTGCATTATAAGTCTCGCGATTTTTATTGGCTTCGTTTTCGTTCCTGTCGTTATTTGACCGTTTAACCACCTCTGCACACGCTTGATGTGGATTTTAATGGTCTGATGCGGCGCATAATGACTCCCTATCAGCGTGGGCGTGCGGAGAAAACTCTCAATAGTGCGCTAATGTTTTTTCCACCTCATTTACTCTGCAAATTATACATAGAGGATATCAATTAACACTGTGGATATACCGGGAGAGGCGCTAATCATAATGATTTCCCAAAAGCTGTATGCGACTTTTATTAGTTGTCCAATTTTAGCTAACAAGGAGAGGAGAAGAAATAGAAATGAAATAAAGGCTGCTTCTGAGTAAAGCAAGTAGTCATGTGTTGGTTTTCGTTTCAAAGACTTTCAGTGAGCTGTGCTGAGGGGAAAACACAGGAGTCAGCCCTCTCACCCTTCATCCTTAATAATCATCTGTCAAAACACCCACAAACTAATTTAACCATTTGCGCACAGATCTGGTAAATAAAAGAGGCTTTACACCAGCTTCTGTCTGGAAACATGTGCTCCAACAACTCTGAAAAAGACCAATAGGCCTGTTTTCTGTAGCCGGACTTGTCCCACTGTTTCTTTTGAACGTATCCCGAGACAACACAGATGACATGAAAGCCGAGCAAACCGAGGGCCTTTTGAGAAGATTGCTTTTCAGAGTCCAAATGTATGTGGCTGGTCTCACAGGGGACCGCTCGCTGTGCGCACATTCACTCCCCTGGGCCAGGGGTCCACACTGACAACATCAACAAACGGCCAAAAAGCCGCATTATGGTGGATTAGGAGCCTGGTGAAAAATGCTGCTACAAATTAGCAACGAAAGCCCAAAAGACCGTGGGTATATCCTTGTTCACTTTCAATTACAGACCGCCGAGGCCCGCTAATGTTCCCATTCATTTAAAGCCTTTGTAACTCGCTAGAAAATGGTCCTTTACAAGCGAGCAAGAGCCACACAAGGGGAATGCATGCCCACTGTTGCGTGATATTCGTGAGTGTTATAAACGTCGAGCCGTGTTTGAAATATTTAAAACCGAATTTTGTGGGTTTCGTTTCTCACAGCTTAAATTAGTCTTAATTTAGCGGACTGCATGCCCAGGACGCCAAATTGGTTTAATTGGTCAAATCAACACCTGAATTAGTCACATTTAGGAATTGAACGGCTGATACAAACACGGTTAATACTGTGGGTTATTCAGGTGGGCAGGATATGGACTGTAAATGTCATTATAAATAAATAAATAAATAAAAGTAGCTTAAATGCAATGAAAACAACGACATTTAGTTTTCAGTTAAAAAAAATTGTTGCAAATATAATATAATGCAATTCGTTATTGTTCAGTCTATGGCGTCGAGTCTGCTTGAAGATCATCTTCCTATGCAATAAAAAATAAAACATTTCTTTAAGTCACAAACATTTATTATTCTTGTCATTACAACAAAAATGACCTATGAACATTTAGGTGTTTTTCTATTGGCAACACATGACATACTGTATGCTTCACAGATTAAATTGCGAATAGGTAGGAACGAACAATTAAAAGGTTGAGAGAGGTAATACGCTCTTTAATACCAAAAGTCACATAGCCTAAGGGTCCACTGACAACATGAAATGATATTGTCACAAATTTACCATGTAGAGAAGATTCAGGGGGAGTGATAGTGGAAAAATTGTAGCGTTATTTTTTTAAATTTCAGAAACACCCCTTTGTCTCCGTGTGCTTTCTAAGTAAAAACCTGAGTTTACAGTCTCTTGTCAGCATATCTCAACAACAGTGCCACTTTTTCTATAGACACAAAATAAAAATAAAAAAACAATATAAATCAGAATAAAATTCTCAATGGTAATTTGAAAAAAAAATCAAAAATAATCCCCGTAACCACTTAAGACACATTTAACTTATGTTAAAATAACAGACTCCTTTTTTCCCCTCCACTGACAATTGAAGGCCACATGCCACACTGCAGGCCAGCATTATTTAAAAAGCTCCCTCTCCGAGTTTCTCCTGCTTTTGTCTCTCAATATTATACACATATTTACACCCTATAAATAAACCTGTCTCTCCTCGTACACTGTTAAGAAACTGGGAGAACAAGAAACATTCTTACTTCACGAAGAATGTTTACCCTACCTTCACAGAGGACGACGCCACAATTGATTTTTTTTCATGAAAAATATTCAGAGGGCATTCTGGCAGTCTTTTCTTTTTCTCCTATTTCTTAAAAAGGGCAAGTGTTCATATTCGGGGTTTTACTGGAAAAAGTTTGACTCTGCGGCCCAGGTTGTAATATGCTCTCCTGTGATAAGTTCAAATGACTTGAGGCAGAGGCCAGTGCTGGGGTCAGCATGGCCAGAATCTGAGCCTGGCTTCCCGGCTGTGCGCTGTAGGAAGAAGCGGTGGAGTTGGCTGCACCAATGATATTATCAATGGAGAACGAAGGTCGACTCGGGGCGCTGGAGTCCGTCTTGAGGGGTGGCAGAGAGGGGCTTAGCTGAGGATAAAAAGGCTTTCTTAAATCGGTCCCTAAAAGGGAGGGCAGATGATGCGGCGCGGGGAATATGGAGGCTGATGAGGGCAAGGTGCAGGGGGCGTTAGGGAACGGGAAGGAACCACCTGTGTGGTGTGGGTGGTAAGGGTTGTGGGCTGCGTGGAAGTTCTGCAGCTGAAGTCCATAGTTGTATCCATACGGCGCATATCCAAATCCTGGTAGAAAGCCACCGGAGTCCCTGAGGATATCGTTATTTTGGTGCCTCTTGAAGCGCTTCCGCCTGCGCAAGAAGCTCCCGTTGTCGAACATGTCTGCGGAATCCGGGTCGAGAGTCCAGTAGTTGCCCTTCCCGGGGTTGCCGGGCTCCCGTGGGATTTTCACAAAGCAGTCGTTTAGGGAAAGGTTGTGACGAATGGAGTTTTGCCACGCAGGGAATTTTTCCCGGTAGTAGGGAAATCTATTGCTAATAAACTCGCAGATCTCACTCAGAGTGAGACGTTTCTTGGGGCTCTGCAGGATGGCCATGGTGATCAGAGCGATGTAAGAGTACGGTGGTTTCACAAGTGCACTTTTTCTGGGTTTGTCCCCAATCGCAGTCCCGGTCTCTGCATTGGACCCGACCTGATCTGACGGGCAGTCAGAGCTGCTGAGCCCTGGAGAGGCAACCCTCTCGGCCGTGTTCTGGGAGTAATTATCGTCCGAGTCATTGTCGAAGTTGAAGTCATGGTGGATGTACTTTCCGTCTTTTCCAACCGATATGTCACCACCAACCACATCGATGTCCACATCCTCGGACAATGCAGAGCTGTCGGACATATCCGTCCCTAAAGTCATCCTTGGAGTTGCCGCTTGTCTTCCTCCTCTCTCCCAGATTTCCTCCTGCTCTCGTCCGGTGAGGCTACAGAGCGAGAGCGCGCACACACCCTTCCTCTCTGCCTTACAGCCACACAAGGGTTTTATTGCAGCTTTATCTCCAACTACCGAAATCACACATGGCTAAAATTGAAAAAGACAAATAACTCTTTGACCTGTGGATTTGGCGTGTCCTCGGAGTCCGACTCTGGTCAAGCCGTGCGACGCTCTCATCGAGAAAACTTCTGGGAGTCACGCGCAAAAAAAGAGTCAAAGATCAACGATCTTGCACCGATAAGAAGTCGTGTTTTCGTCAGACACGATGGTTTCCGTCTGTGATCACTTCAAGCTTATTCTTATTATTCAAAAACCTACTTCGGGGCATCCAAATGTCTTTTGAAAAAAGCTTTTACGCACAAGATTGGGTAGGTATCCAGCCAGACTGTCACACTATCCTCCTTAGTGCTCAAAAGGTATTTATAGGGCCACGCTGATCACGTGGTCTTTGAGTCACTGTTACCAGGAACTGGACGAAATTATCCAGCAAAAAACAATATTTGCATTTGCTCTTGAATATTATATCATATGTTAAAATGTTATAATAATAACAGAAGCACTCAAGTCTACACAGGTTGAAACGACATCAGTTGTTCCCTTGTATATGTACATATTTTAAGACCTCCAAGTGCGAAGATCTCAAATATTCTGTGCATATTTTATGCTTTATCAGAGGGAAAAGAATATAAGAAATAGGCATGTGAATGTATGTGTTAAAAGTGAAAAACTGTCTTACTGGTAGCTTCTTATTCACTTAAAAGAAAGAAAGAAAAAAGTTTCATATCTGGACATGAAGTGTTTGATTCACTTAAAGAAGACACCGTGACTTCAGGGGAAGGTGCACCACTGATGGTGACGGATCATAAAAAAGATTATAAAATTATTATTATCATTATTGATAATAATACTAATAATAATAATAATAATAATAATAATAATAATAATACTAATAATAATAATAATAATAATAATAATAACAATAATAATAATGCACGCATATTGAGTGAAATCAAAATTTTGAATCTGTTCATAAAGTAAAAAAAGATGGAAAAGAAAAGATAATAACAATCTGCAGCTCAAGTTATTATTATTACTAGTATTGTTATAAAACTTTTTAATTGAGGTTAATTTATGAAGTAGAGTGCACAGCACTTTAAAATCCGAGTGTGAAATAGATTTTTTAAAATATACATATTTTACTAAAATAGTCCTCGACACTTTTTTTTATTTTTTTTGTTCAGTATTTTACATTTTTCTTTCGATTTTATCTAATGTAACGTAACCTTAAATCCATTTTGTTTATTCAAGTATCCAAAGTGCTGCATAAATAAGTTGTACAAGCGGAGCATGTACAACTGTCTGAAAGGTTTCAGACAGGCGCATAATTCCGTGATTCAAGCGAAGAAAAAATTCTCACGGGTTTAGTGTTTTCCTCATCAACAATTCGCAGCATTATTCGTGGGCATTTTCTGCATATTTCACAGTGTTACACGGGGGTATAGTGTGCCGCAACCTGCTTCAATTCATCTTCGTGAAAGGCCAGGAGCAGATGACAAAGTGCAATGTGTGCGGGCTTATTTAAAGCAGGCGGACATTCCAGTTCATTATGGGGCAGAAACATCGAATTACTGTAATGCGTTTACATCAGCACCCCATTAATCCTAGCTACAGGTCAAACAGCAAACAGATCAGATTCATATATGTCATATTTTTTGCTTTTAGGGTGGGTTTTTTGTTTGTTTGTTTTTGGTTTTTGGCACGTCAAAGAACAAGACTTTCATGCGTTTTCGACTACACTTGTTTTCTTTTTGTTGTTTGTTGCCTTTTCTTGAACAGTGTGTGTGTGTGTGTGTGTGTTGTTTTTACTGATAGAGCAAGTTCAAAACGAGCATGCGTAACCTTAAACATGGAAGCCCTTGCTGATCCATGTGTCCTGCTCTCTGACCTGCCTGTCACAAGTCTTCTAAAAATCTGAAATAGACGCTCTGACACCTGCCTGACAGCTACCCAAGAGACATAACACATTAACTTATATTAGATCATCCTTACGGAACTCAAGGCCCAGCCTTAGTTTTATTCACAGATCAGCGAAAATATTGCTCTTATTTGTTTATTTATTCCCTCTATTATATTTTAAAACACCGACGATATGTCACAATGACCTGCCTTACGAACAGAAGGGGTAACAATTCGTATTGCCTTCATTTGATAACTAATGCTGGGTTTTTACTTACAGTATAACCAATGAATTAATTATATACATATTTACGTAAAAAATATTGTCAGTCTACTTAATGCTACGTGTGTAATCACGTGGAAGTAAGAAGAGTAAGAGTTACCGGAGCTTTTGAGAAGTTATCATCTTTTAAAGCTTCAGTAGGCGTTAGTTCATATTCTCTGCGACTCTCAAAAAGAAGAGGCTTATTTCAGTTTATGGTGTCAAGGCGCCCTCTGCTGTTTGCAGAGCAGTGATAATTAAAGTCATGCACTCGCAGGTGAGACTGTGTGCTAGCTGTGACTCATTCAAGCAGCAAATCGGTAAAACTTGCACTGACTGGCAGAGGTTATTGAAACATTCTCACGTAATGAGGAAACCACTTTATACAATGCAAAAGCCTTTGTTAGAAAAATGAGTATAGTTTTATTTTTTTTATAATACCAGAGAAGTACATAACTTCTATATTAGGCTATAAAATATCAAATACTGTTGATGTGCAACACAACACTTCCTGAAATAAACTGTCTGGCTGAATAGACGGTTAGTGTTTGACTTGAGGTTAAGGGAGCAGATTGTACTGTGAGACTTGTTATAACGCGATATATAAAATAGTAACACCTGCTGAAAACTCATATGTAATGTAAATGAAGCCTGGTATAGCTACACATGAGCGCCTGCTGGATATTATTTTTAAATCGATGGCAAATAAAGAATAAAAATGTGATCATAATGATTGGATTGTGGATTTCCTTACTGTCCTTATAGTTTGGGATACTTAAAAAATAAAATTTTGCTTAAACAGTCACATTGTTTGTCTCAAACCTTCAGTGCGTTTTGTTGACGTAAGCACTTTTCAGCACTTGAATATGGAAATTAGATTGAGATTGCATCTCAGTGATGAAACACGAACACCGAACAAGACTTACTAACAAAATAAAAATTAAATAAGCTCATTTCAATAAATCAGAAAGTGTTTTCACTGGTGACTGCTCTTCAAAATCTGTTCGGCTAAATCATAATTCAAAAAGTTAATGATTAAAAAACATGTCTTGGAGGGTGGAGAAAATTATAGAAGCTGAACACGTCGTGCCTTTGCTTCCACCTAGTGGTAGGGCAGCTGTCCGAGTCCTTCAGTGACTTCAGCGCTTCAGAGTTATCTAATAAAAGTTTTGGGGCGTTTTTTGCTGAATACACGTTGTTGTGATTGGCTGGCGTGAGGTTTAGGTGGCGATGAGCAGACCTGCACTTTGAATTTGACTTTTGTCTGTTAGAATTGTTAGAAATTGTTGTGTTTTATGATTCAAACGGAACAACCATTACAGTTTATACTTGCAAGTAAGCGCTTTACTCATGGGTATGTTTGCGTTTCCACAAATTTGTCCCTGGTGCCTAAAACTGAATGTTTTTCTTACACCTTTTTTCAGTCTGTATTATAAGTCATATAACTGTTTACACGATAATTTATATACCTCAGAGATAAAAAATTGTCCCAGCTGTTGTCTGAAACATATTTTGTCTCCAGCAATAACTGCTATGCACACTTTCTTTATGTCCTTATTTCATTAGATTACCAGGAAATTAATTTCCACAAAATACGGCTCATATGTGTCTCTTTTTTTGTTGTTTTCTTTTCTTGTGTTGTGTTGCTGTTGTTACAATTCACAAGTCTAGAAAATTACATGTAAAAATCCATAAAGAGGAAAAGCCTTCAAGATATTAAAGATTATTATAGCAGGGATGCCAGAGACTTAACATAGCATTAATAAGTAATTTATAATTAATTAACAAATTAAAAAAAGGCTTAATGCAGGTTTTGGGACATTTATTTATTTATTTTTACAGTTTGAGTATCTTTGTTAAATCGCCATGCATCGTTGCTAACCTGAATTTCATGCGATTTGTATCAAAGTTCAAGAATGATGGTAAAGATGATTTTATTTTTAGTTTTGAGTCTAGTTTTTTAATTGAACACTTCTCAATAAAAACTCTATTTGTTTTATGTCATTTATTATTGATTATGTCAGTGAAATACATTTAAAATATAATTATTCATTTGTGCATTTGAACACAGAAATGTCGAGTCTACCTGTACCCAGCTCAAGACGTCATTTTAAAAGTGTGGATTTTGAATGGTTCATTGGTGATTCGTGGTGATGCAATGATTCATTCCAAAGAACTGACTAAAGTGGTTTATTTGTGAACTGGTTTAATATTTTCTCACACCAATTTAGGTTAAATCAATGTAAGAAAACTCATGTTTTCATAGATTTTAGCTTGTAGTGACATGGAATCTTTAAAAATAAATATTACCCATTACTGTGTTTTTCATAGGTTTAAAGTTTTAAATGGTCAAGGAAAAAGGCTACATTTACTTTACTGTAAAAATCATTTTTATTTCCTTTTTATATCCTTTGTCGCGTGTAATGCTAACACCCTTCCTTTAATAAAGTCTTTACATCAGCACAATATTTACATAAAAAACAGCAGACGTGAAACAGCAGACGTGAACAGTCTATACGTCTATAAGAAACATGTAAACTTAAAAACAAACTGCAAAATACAGGAAATACAAAAGCAGTGTTTCACAAATTAATACATATTGAGATACACTCATGGAATGTGTCAAACTAAATGGCTTTACACCTTTTCAAATAGGAATGTTTCATAGTGAGGCTCGGTCTTATTGTGTCATGTCCTTTTTGAGCTTGGCAAAAAATTAAATTCCGAAATTCCAGCGTGAACTAAATCTATCATTTATTGTTATGCTGACTGAATAATATGAACTTGTTATTTTTAAGCTGTTCTTCTGATTAATTTGGGGCTTTTTCCTTTAATGGGCCATTTAGGTCTAGAATCCTTCCTGTCTGCACTCAATTAAGTTTTTAGTTTTCATCTTACATATACCGCTCTAATCCTGACGCAAAGTTGGCTTGTCTCATGTAAGTGTTGTTGTAGTTCATGGGGCTGGAGAGGCCCAGTAGCTGCTCCGAGTGCTCGGCGCAGGAGCTCGGGCGCAATGCCGGTAGGGAGAGCCGGTTGCTCGTACAGTACACTTGGGAGCTGCCCGGGGAGAATCCGGACTGGGTCATGGTGGGTAGATTTGGAGGAGAAGCCGGAGAGGAATATGGGTACCCGGTGGTCAGGTTGGATGAAAGGTTCCCGCTGTTTCTGCTCAGCATGTTCGCTGACGGGTTGACAGTCTGAGTCTGGAAGCAAGCAGACGGGTCGGTGCCGGTTACCGAGCAGCTGGAGGTCATAGTGCTCAGATCACCTCCACCCAGCCCCAGCGCTTGGGAGTTGAGGTCCCCACCTGGGCCGCTCTGCACAACCGTCTGCTGACTGATGATGTTGTCGATGCTGAACATGCGCGGCTGTCCTTGGCTGACTCCAGCAGAGGTCTGGTAATGATGCAGCATGGCTGGGTGTGGGGATGTGGCCGTCAGCTGAGAGCCGTAACCTGACCCTATGCCGGCATACAGGGCGTTTGGATACGAAGGCCTTCCCATTGGCGTTGGCGTAAAAGCGCTGGAGCTCTGCATGTAACCGGGGTATGTGCTAACGTCTGTGCGCTTGAATCTTTTCCTTCTCCTCAAAAAACTTCCGTTGTCAAACATGTCCTCAGCTGCGGGGTCTAACGTCCAGTAATTGCCTTTACCTGGTCTGCCGGGCTCCCGGGGGATCTTCACAAAGCAGTCATTGAGCGTGAGGTTGTGGCGGATTGAGTTCTGCCACTTCTTCGAGTTCTCCCTGTAGAAAGGGAAGCGCTCCATTATGAACTTATAAATGCCCCCTAAGGTGAGTTTCCTCTCCGGGGAGTTGGCAATGGCCATGGCGATGAGAGCGATGTAGCTGTAGGGAGGCTTCCCCCTCTGGACGGGCCTCTTCCTCCTGCGGCTCCCCGTGGGCAGGTGCTCTTCAGTCTGACCCAGAGCGCCTCCGTCCTCCGTGTTGGGACTGTTTCCTCGGGGCTCGGACTTGATCAAAATGCTTTCCTTTGACCGGGCCTGTAGCATCAAAGGCGGCGGAGGCAGTGGCGAGTCCAGGCTCACATTTGGAGACATGACAACAGGACTTGCCTCGGCAGGTGATTGCTCTGCGGTCATGTTGCACATGCCAGAGAAGTAGGAATAATTTGCTAGATTCATAAAAGAACCAATGCAACGATCGCCTTTTTGTCGAAATGATCAGCAGGGGAAAGAATCAACCAGGTGCATGTACAGCCCCTTGCTCTGGCCCCTATCCTGTCCTGGTGTTTGGGGTAGTGTGTGTGTCAGTTCAGGTGAGAGAAAGGCGTTGACAGTTTTATATGACAGGGCAGGAATGACGCCACTGAGTAGCCAGTGACGACTGAGGCAGGAGGACCCACCGAGTACTCACCCAGAAATTGACAATTTTCTAACAGACTGCGGTTTATATAATACAAAGACTTGCATGCAATGCTAAATTTTTAGATTGTAAAAAGTGTTGTATTTTTACAGTGTAGGATTTAACATCTTTAATCAGAAGAGGCCCATATATGGCAGAACCAAACAATAAAATTGCATTTATTTGTCATTCTCACATGGATGTAATGTTTGAGATACTAACAAAAATTTTAGTGGTGATGCATTCTCTGTCTCTCTCTCTTTCTCCTTGTGTGTCTGTATCTCAGCTGCTCTCTCTGTGCTTTCACTAATGCCTGTGTATATATCCAGGGCAGAAACAACACTCGGAGAGCTGCTCCATGCTACTCCAAACCCAACAGCCAATCCACCAATTGAAAAATAATAACAAGCCACTGAAAACAAGCAATTGAGCTATCAAAGCTTTTGGGCAAGAAAAGTAAATATCCCTTCATTTCATTTTCATTTTTGGAGAGTGATAATCAAACACTCCCCGTGGTGTAGAGGAGAGGTGTTATCTTATGGATTTTGAAGTAAAAACAGGGTTGTGCACACAGTTGGTATGCAGACAACACTCTTTGAAGACCAGAACTTGAAAGTGCTTTTAATTGATCATTCAGGCAAAAAAGAAGGCTGAAATTAATTGCACAGGTAAAACGCACAGAGATGAACTACCAGTGTTTAAAATGTGGGTTAAGGTGTTGAAGCGAGCTGAAGGGAAGCTTAATAATGTCAATGACATCCAAGCAACAAATTAAAGGAAAACCCAGGATAGAAGTGGTGGAATCCCTGGAAGAGTTCATAAGTAAATATTATGTGAGCAGTGTTATAAGTCACGCAATCACCAAATCTAATTCAACAACAACACGTCACACAAGGTTACATTTTTTGGTAGAAGGGTCAAATCTATGACAAACTAAACTGGGAGCATGCATTTTCCAGACACCATATTGGAATATTTTTTGTTGTTTTTCCTTTTAGTTGATCTCCCAATTATTACTGTACAAATATGTGGTAAATCATTGACAACTAGGTAGAACAGATCCATGGAGACAGAGCGATGATGTTCAAAAGAAGAAAGACGAGATGGCTCGTTTTCCTTCCAACATGAGTAACACAAATAAAAAAGTTTTGACAACAGCCAGACCAAAGCTATTAATCATCGCTGCCCACTCTTCTCCCAGATGCCTTTTCCCCCCGATCACCCTCTCTCTGCCAGCACACAGTAGCTGCCACCCCTTCCCACAGATGACTGGACCCCTCCCCACCCAGCCACAGCTCAGACAACACTAAGCCCAGCTAGCTACTCACAGCCAGTGGCTAACAGCTTCAGACAGGCGTGGGAGCGGGGATGTATCCAAGCAGGATCTGCCCCCAGAGCTGTCAGGTCAGGCAGGACAAACAGGGGCTCAGGCCAGGAAACGAGGCCTTCTGCCTCGGGGCCTGCGGCCTCTTGCTAATCCCCACCCTGACCACCTCATTACCCTGTCAGAGCCTTCACACCTCTCTGTACCTCAACACTATCAGTACATTAGTCATGTTGTACGGCCAGTCTGCGTGCTTGTTTCTCTGTCACACCGTACTTTTACTTACTTTATTATGTTGTGGCTAGTCAAGAAAAAGCCTGCTACAGTAAAACATTTTAAATGAAGTCTATGGATGTGGGAAAATTAATCGAAAATGTAGAACAACAGAAGTTACCAGCACCCAAAAAGTGGAAGTTTCATCTTAGAGTACAAAAACCCTGCTTAATTCTTAATAACTGCAAGAATAGTGACTGAAACTAACTCCAACTCTTATCTGCAATCCAGTTGTTTAATATGTTTAATAGCTCCATTAGAACATTTTTCATCAAATTAAACTTTCATACATTTGCTATTTTTTATATTTAACTGTATATTAGACTGTAGTCAGTCAGTTGGAGTAACTTCACTGGTGGGAAATATTTGTTATTTTTTTGTTAAAAAAGAAATTGTTTAAACCTGACTTCCTTAGACCCCTCTGAACCTATGCTGTATTCTAAAGCGAGATGAATCATGTATCATATCGACAGGATTTTAACTGGAAACTACTTGGTAAGTGACAAATTATTTTAATGTAGAATCCCCCAAATTCACTAGTAAACAGAAGTCACAGACTTTCTCTAACATACAGAGCAGAGCATATATTTATAAGTGCATGAAGACAAAATATGAACAGGTAACGTTTTTCACCAACATCAGACACACAGTTAAACGTCGCAGCCACTGTGCTTTAAAGGGTAAACATGAACTAATTAGACCGCCATTCACTGGACACTTTTTTAGTTCCACCCGTTCCACTGCGCATTAACCTAAATATATAATCAGCCACTCACATCACAACTTAATGCATTTAGACATGGTCAAGCCAACATGCTGAAGTTCAAACTGAGCATCAGAATAGAGAAGAAAGTTGATTTAAGTGACTTTGAATGTGATATGGTTATTAGTACCACATGTACTGGTCAGAATATTTCAGAAACTGCTATTCTACTGGGATTTTCCCACAAAATCATATTTAGGGGTTACAGAGAATGGTCTGAAAAGGAGAAAAATATCAACTGAGACCTGATAGGAAAGCAACAGTAACTCAACTAACCACTTGTTACAACCAAGGTGTGCAGAATAGCATCTCTGAGTCCTGTCAGCAAAAAGCAGGAAACTACAGTCCTCACAGATTCGCCAGAATTGGACAATAGAAGATTGAAAAGCATTGTCTTGT
The DNA here is from genome assembly GCF_051167445.1 of Perissodus microlepis. Classification (NCBI taxonomy): domain Eukaryota; kingdom Metazoa; phylum Chordata; class Actinopteri; order Cichliformes; family Cichlidae; genus Perissodus; species Perissodus microlepis. The sequence goes on along the minus strand of NC_140482.1, from coordinate 39,747,140 downwards.
CTGACGAGTCATGATTTCTGCTGCCACATTCAAATGGTACAGTCAGAATTTGGTATAAACAACATGAAAACGTGGATCCTTCCTGCCTTTAATTAACAGCTCAGGCTTCTGCTGGTGGTGTAATCATGTGGGGGATATTTTTTCATACACTTCGGGTTGCTTAGTACTGACTGAGCATCATTTAAACACCACAGACTGCTTAAATATGCTTGATGGACATGTCCACCCTTTTATGACCACAGTGTACCCTGCTTCTGAAGTCTCCTTGCAAGAGGATGACACACTACCACAAAGCTCAAATCACCTCAAACTGGTTTCTTGAAGATGACAATGACTTCACTGTATAGTCATCTACAGTCACCAGATTTCGGTCAAATAGACTTTTGGGATGTGGTGGGATGGATGTGCAGCTGACAAATCTGCATCAGTGGGATGATGCTATCATGTCAATACTGAATGTTTCCAGCACCTTGTTCAATCTATGCTGCAAATAATGAAGACGCTTATGAAAGCAAAAGGCAGTCCAACAATACTAGCAATGTGCATCTAACAAAGTGTCCCGTGAGTGTAAACTGGATGCTTATTTAAGGGTAATCGAATGAAGGAAAGATGGCTACTTCATCTCAGACAGACAATTTAACATGTCCGGTTTTATTTTGTTCTAAATGTTGATTCCACATTGTGCCGCCACACTGGATATTACATCCATCCTGAACCACTTCAGCCAGAGTTTGACATTGGGGGAATTTTCTCTCAGGAACTGATCATAAGTTTGCAAGACTTTCTGAACCACTTATGCCACTGGTAGGAAATCATGTAGCACGACTCCTACAGCATGTACTTTTCCAGTTTTGTTTTAATGTTCTTCACAAGTTTTAGCAAATCTCAGTTACATTTCCAGTCATATTTCCCAGTTTGCTAAGAGATTCACTGATGGTAGCAAGTTCACAGGTTCTCTTTTCCTTTTCCATGAAATCCTGAGAAGTACAGAGGGTGAGATGGATGGACAAAGTTGCTGAGTAAACACTTGGAATCTATTCATTCGCACAGTGGCTCCAGGGGATGGGGAGGAGGGGTTCATGAGAAAAAGTGGGGGAATGAATGAGCGAGGGACAGAGGGAAAGAGAGGGAGACACAGAGAGAGAAACACACGGGAGAGCGCAACCTTTTTCTTGCTCAAGCTCATCAAGTACGGGCCAGGGCTCCTGAAAACGCAGGGATTACCAGGGTACAGGGGCTGTACTGGCCAGGGCCGCCTCTGCTCACTCCTGCACTGCACGCTACACTGCCCCGCTAAAGCACAGCGCATGGTTCTCACACACACACACACACACACACACACACACACACACAAATCAGTCATGCTTGATGCTTACATATAAGGTAATCATATCTCATTTTCAAAATTTCACATGAACACACAGATAAAAAAGAGTGAATATATGCATCATAAATAGCTTTATAATTACTTCACAAGTAGTAATTTAAAAGTAATTATCTCTAATTATTATTATTATAATTTTTACATTTTGGGACGTTAATGCAATAATAAACTGTCTAGAGCAAACCCCAGTTTTCTACTACTGACCTCTGACCATTCAAATGAAGAAACAGACTTTACTTAATACAGAATATACAGTTTATTCTGCAATTGTTCCTTCACCAGGCAACATAAACCTTTGACCCGTTGCTATATGATTAAAGATGTGCTATTTAAGTTACTTCCTGGATAAATACTTGTCTGCCCCCAAGACACCCAGACAATCCCTCAGCCTTGGGCAATGCAGTGAGGGATGCTGCAAAATACATACGTAAGACTGAACACCAAGCAGAGGTCAAATCCTGTTAAGGTAAACACAAACAATTAGGAAGTGAGCAACATGTGCATAAAGTGGAAAACATGACCATCTGACAGAGTCTGTTGAAATGCTTCAGGGGATTCTTTTAGCAAGAAGCAAGCGGTGCATAAACAGAAAACTGAAGGTTAAGGAGAAGGGAAAGCAAAATATAACGGCGAAACTTTTAGTGTTGATGTCTAAGCCAAAAAATATCAAAATAACTGACTGTTAACATCATTAAAGGAATAATTTGGCCAATTTAGAAATGCATCCATTAGAAAGATGAGAGGATTAAGTCCACTCTTTCCATTAAATATAAAGTTATAGTAGGAGATGGCTAGCTTAGCATACACAGTGAAAGCAAGAAAACAGCAAGCCTTGGTATATCCTATCTGAAGGATTAAAGAATTCACCTAACATCTTAAGTGCTCTCTAATTTAACATTGCATAGCCTAATATAGGTATTTCCAGACTTTCTACCCATTTGCTATTATAATGGACTAGTTCTTATACAGCACTTTCCACTGGTGCTGTGTGATACTACAAAAATTGGCATTTATCCGATACCAAGTAAATACAGAGCCCATACTCCCAACACCAATATCAATACTTTTAACCTATAAAGGCAGCTTATGTATGGGAGAGCAGGGCGTTATGAGTTATGAGATGAATATTCATCAATTTGCAAATTCTGAACATATTTTAATGATCACTAAATTATTTGTACTTTCTACTATAATTGATTAATCTGTCAAAACACACCTTACAGCTTCAGTTTTTCTGGAGACCTGGAATGTAAATGTTCCTGTCTCTAAAGCACTTTGGGTCATCTTGTGTTGTTTAAATGTGCTACAGGCTATAAATAAAATATAGATGACAGTCAACACAAAACATTCAAACATTTTTCATACTGGATGTTTAGGATAGATTTTTTTTCATTAAACAAATTTTTTTTAAACACAATTCAAACTTTTACATACTGAACTTATAAGATGGAAACAAAGTATCACTCTCATTTTGCTGGTATTGATCCAATACCAATACAGGCGCTGGTGTACTATCAGTAATGATGCTACCCATATTTGGATCCATCTGCCCACATTTACTTTCCACTATAAATCTCATTCACCCAATCGCATTCATTTTATCTAACATTCACACATACACTCAGATCAGGGACAACTTCAGGTTCAGTATCTTGCCCAAGGTAACTTTGACACAAGGACACGATTGATCCAACAACCTTCCAATTGGTAAACGATCCGCTCTACTACCTGAGCCATAGCCACCCTAGTTTAATGACATAAAACACAGAAGTTCTTATACTGTATTTAGGGGCTAAAGTAGTCAGAGAAAACAACAAACAGCCTCGTTATAATAAAGTGAAGAGGCAAACACTGCCCTAATACTCCGCTCCTTAGTATGATCAGTCAACAGGGGGAAGCTTGCTGAGTGTTAAGGTCTTGGCTGACTGGTCTGTAGGTGCTTTTCTATAACAAGAGCCGCTGACAGAAGAGCAAACAGAGGAAACCATACACCCCTCTGTCCTGGAGAGCTGAGGTGGCCAGAAAACAAAGGAAGGAAATTCTTTGTCTGCTGAAAATAGTTTCACATAGATAAATAAAAAATAATAATTAAACCTTGTTTAAAGCATTAAATATACCCACAAGCAAACCTTTAAACAGAAGGAAATATAGAGCATGGTGATCTAATTCAGATACTGAACGTTGGAAATACTGTTTGTTGGCTTTACTGTATGAGGTACTGTGTTTTTGAAGCATTCCTGGGAGGCTATGTGGACCAGACTGGCAGACTGGGTGATGAGTAACAGCTCACCACAGAGGGAAGAAAGGCATGGCTGGCTTGTGTCTGTTTACATATTATCAAATGCGCACAGATGTTAGTAGTAAATACAAGTGTTTTACTCTTCAAAGCTGTTTCACCTTGGATTATAATCATCCCAAACTGCAGAGCAGAGTATCAGTGAGGTCACAGTGACATAGGTAAATCCTTCATTAGACGTCAGAGTTTCGGAGCAGAGTGAAAAGGCAAGAGAGGTGGGCTCAGAGCGGAGACAAGGACTTTCATTCAGCCCCTCCATGTCTCCTTGTAAAACTATCTTTCAACATGCACTTCTCACTCTTTCAGTGCAAGCCTTCAAGCCTGCTTTGAATGTCTTATTTTACTCCAGAAAGGAAGCAAAAGGAAGCCACATTTCCAGTAGAACATTAATTTTATTTAATCATAAGTATTACAAACTGACACCAAAAGTGTCAGTGTTTATGTCACCATCATTAACAACACTTCTTGTATATCTCAAAGCAGTCATTGGTGCTGGCATTGCCTGGTGGTGAGAGATGGCCAGCAAGCATGCAAGCACACAACAGCCATCTTCAAGGCATTATTACTCTGAGAGAGAAGAGAGTCGCGATAAGACCCGGCCTTTACACAGACTGATAATGTAGGGTTAAGGTGTCTCTCTCTCACACACACACACACAAACTGTATGCACACACAAATACAGGCATGCACTTGTGTGTGAGATCAGTTTTAGTGCCAAGTCCAAATGGTCAGCCTTCATCGTGAAAAACTCATTAAAACAGAAAGGTCAGAATAAAAGTAGTTTCAAAGGCTGGATGTTTTCCAACACGTATAAATATAAAATATGAAGAAAAAAAACCTTACTGGAAATGGAAACGCTTTTCTACTCTATTTGAGCACTCAAACTACTTTATATAACATGCTTTGTTCACACAAGCAGATTTTTCTACACCCAAGCGCTTTCTATCATTCATACACAGATGAACGCACTGGAGAGCAACTCTGCCCAAGGATACTTTCGTAGTGGAGCAGCCAGGGATTGAATCACCAACCTTCTGATTAGTAAATGATCTGGTCGACCTCCTGAGCTACAGTCACCTCAAATAAACAAGGATAAGAAGAAATAAGAATATAAAGTCAAAAGTACATTCAGTTTTAGATACCCAGTTATTCTTATGTTCCCTCTTGCTGTCTACTTCTAATGGTTTGTGTGTTCATTTCTGTGGAAGGGACTTAAGACAGAAGTGGCTGACCAATGTTTGCCATCCAGTACCACACCCTGTCTCCTCCTATTGTTCTTCCTGTTGTTTAAGACTAGCCTACACAGGTGGGATAAGCATTCATTATGTCTTCTAAGACCAGTGTACACAAACCACCACAAGTAAGATAACTCACTAAGCAGATATGGGCTGAAGATACACATGTAGGTACATGCATCAGGTCTGCATGTTCTCCTCTGCATCTGTCCTTGAACAGGTTCCAGCCAGGTCATCTCTGTTCTTCTGACACCCCAAAGAGATTAGCTCCAGACACCTCTTGACCCTCAACAGAAACAAAAACAAAAAAGAAATCAAAACATCTTTACATCAACTGAAATGCAGAACAAATACAGACTTAAATGTAGTTTTAAAAATTATTTTTTTAAATTACTCTATTACTATTTATCAAGGTAAAAATCTCACTAAGATTAAAGATCTCGTTTCCAAGAGAGACCTGGCGTCATGGCAGCAAAAGTCAAAAACACATGCACCACATAACTACATAACAATGAAAACAAATACAATATTCTGTACAAATATGTGAAAAATATACAATAACAGCTTTTAGCTTTTTAGTGAATGAAGTTTACATGAATGTCAAAGAAGTTGAGCTTACACTGACAGTGGATGCAGGCTCTTACACCCATCTAGTGGTTACCAGATCAACTGCAGTCTCTGAAATTACCTGAGGTCAGTAGGAATTCTTTTTTCCAACCATAATTTGACTGGAGATCCTCGGCTTGGTCACAATATGCAGTTAATCCTATAAGAGTTAAGTATCAGTTTTTTAATTACAGTCATTTTTATATATAGTGGCCATATTAAATTGTAACTGGACAATTGTAATTGAAAAATTAGGGCCAGGCGAGGTCTATTCCTTCATTATTCCATGACAAATTAAGAAACTAAAAGATCTGGAGTTGATCCCAAGTGTTGAACTTGCAATTTGTAGCGTTTCATTAGAATTCAGTCAGTGCAAGTGAAGGGGGCCATAATTAACCCCCACATAAATCTATTAGAGAAAGTTGCAAAATCAGCAATCTTAAAAAGAATGAATATTTGGGAACACCAATAGGTCAGGAAGATCATGGAAGACAACCAAAGAAGATGATCACAGAATTCTCTCTGTGGTAAAGAAAAAAAAAAAATCAGAACATCTACCCAAGTCAAGAACACTCTCAATGAGGTATGAGTATCATTATCCAGGGTTTACAGCAGGGTGCCATCCACTAGTTACACTTAAGAACGGGAAGGGCAGATTAAACCTTGAGAAAACATCTAGAAATCATCCACAAACAAGCAACAGCTGAAGAGTGCTGCAGTAAAGAGAGAAAACAGTATTTGGTGATATCCATGAATTTTAGGCTGCAAAGGATTTTCAACCAACGACTAAAAACTGTTTTTATACTTAAAATTGTTGAAATTGTCCTTAATTTTGAGCTTCTCAAAATAGGGAATTGTGTATAAAAAGACAGTTAATGCAGTTAAACCCCATAAGGTAAACCTGAAAGTCTGCACTTCAGTCAGAGCTTGACTGCATGATTCAAAATCCACTGTGGTGGTGTACAGAGGCACATTTGCAGAAAATTGTCCCAGTTTGCAAAATCCTAAGGACGTAACTCTATGTGCAAACACAATTGTTGCTGTTAAAAATGAAGCAAGCTTCAGAATAAGGAGAAGGGACTTAACTAGAGGTTATGCGATATTCTGAAGGAAAAGATTACGTAGCTACAAACCGTTTAGTAAAAAAAACTAATTTAGATAAGCCGTGATAACTGTACTTACTTCAGTACTGTAGGCGCAACAGACGCGCCAGTTGCTTTTTAAAAAGCCGCGGTGACGTAAACGTCGAACACGGAACAAAAAGAAAGCGTGAGTTCATGTTTCTTCCGGTTTACAGAGTCGGCGTACAGGCGGTTTTCTTCAAAACATCATGGCGTCGAGAAGAGCGACAACAGTTCCAAGTAGTTTTAAAAGCATCCCCACCGACTCTAAAAGGTAGTTTCTGTATTTTCCTTTTTCTTTTACACTGCTGTTGTAACATTCTTCGGTGTTTGATTTGTTTTAAATTGTAGCTTATTTTAATGTGCAGAAAACACACTGAAGCTCTGCGGTTTCTCTTTGACGCACTATATTTTCTTTTCTTTGGCGACAGGCCTAGACGTATTTAGAAAATAGTTTATAAGTAGAAATACATTTACAAGATTTTTTTTTTTTTGTGTAAAGAAAGCTGAGGATAGCTCGGCTAACATTATAGCGTCTGGCTTAGCATACTTTCTGTTTGTTCCATTTTCGTCCTCATTTCTGTATCCTTTATTTCTTCTCAGTTCAAAAAGTAGTAACCCTGCTAATAAAGCCAGCAACGTCGGATCTGTGAAGAAAACTGTTAAATGTAAGTATGCGATACTACTATGGGCTTAATAGATTGTTAATTTTACCTACAGCTGTCAGTGTCAGACATCACATTAATTTATAGTCCTAAAAACTCCTCAAAGGGTCTTCCACAAGGTATTTGAGCTGATCACTGTCTGTGTGATTTTTCACAAAAGATCTAATAATGCAACTCAATTTGCATGATAGCTGTTGGGTATAAATAAAATAGTCATGACACAATTTTTCTAGAACTCGCTGAACTATTTTTCCTTTATAGAGGACTTTAGTGATGCGAGGCTTGCACAGATGTGTTACAGCAGGGGAGGGAAACTCCAGGCCTCAAGGGCCGGTGTCCTGCAGGTTTTAGATAGCACCCTTGGTCAACACACCTGAATCAAATGATTAGTTCATTGCCAGGCCTCTGGAGAACTCCATGACATGTTGAGGACGTAATTTAGCCATTTAAATCAGCTGTGTTGGATCAAGGACTCGTCTAAAACCTGCAGGACACCGGCAGTTGGGGCCTGGAGTTTCCCACCCCTGTGTTACAGCAACAACATTCAGTCTAAATGTTTTTTTCTTTCTTAAATAATATCGATAAATTTCCTCATTAATCTTTAGCAAGTGGGACTGTTGTTAAGTCTCGATATCTTCAGTCTGCTGAGAAGACATCTCTTTCAAAGGTAATGCTATTTTTATTTCTGTTTTTCTGTAAAATATGTGCTTCACTTGTTCATTAGATACATCGTTCTTCATCGTTTTACATAGCTTTCAAAGCTAAGCTAAGATGTTGAGATGTTGTCTTCAGCCTCACATTTATATTTAGCACACGTTTTAATTTCATCTTGAATTTTGCTGTCACGTTTTTCATACTGATTGCATCTCTGTAAACATTAACAGAGTAACTCACTGACCAATGAGTCGATCACTGTGCCACGACCATCTTCACCAAAACCCACAGGTGTCAAACCAAAGGCGGGTACTCCGACAAGACGCTCAATGGCCCCATATGCAACATGTAAGTAATCCCTGTGGCCATAGTTGTGACTGTGGGTGCTGATTCAGACGTGTATAGTAAGTGTTGTGCGCTGTAATCATATTATCAGCTTTATAAAAAGCTTTTATTTTAATCTGTCAAGACTGTGATGCAGATCAGAGGTATCCAGTTCACTTTAGAGCTCAGGAATTAGGTCCACCTTAACATGCCAATAAAATCATGCATTATGATAATAGATTTACAAGTAGGCTGCCAAACAACCAAGTTACAACCACTTGAAATATTACAGCAACTGGCAGTTTTTAATTTTGGACTGCAAAAGATCTTGTATCATGAAGTTTACAATACAGCATGCGATCTAGCCTTCTGCAGAGAAATTGGATACACATAAAAATAAAAAAAAATTAAAAAGAGAGAAGTGAGAAAATCCCTCACTTTGACTTTGGCTCTTCTAAGATAAAACTTTCCAACTACATTCCATCAGTTTGAGACTTAGAGTAGTTTTGTGCCTCTTTTCAGTTCAGCGGCTTTCCGCATCCACTGTTCCTGGATATGGATGTGCTCTGCTTGTATATATTTAAAAAAAGTGACAATGGAAATTATGTTTTCTGAAAAAATATTATCAACTGACAAATGGATACAGTCAACTATTTAGATTGATTCTTGTTGAATGGTTTTCAGTTAATATCTTTAGTAGTGCAAAAAAAACACAGCATCTGAGTAAGCGTCTATGGTCTAAATGATAGCTGTAAATAACACATTCTCATTTTTCTTCCTTTTTAGCAATGATGTCACGTGAAAATGAAGCATCACTTCTTGGGAAAAGTGTTCTGCAGTCCACATTCTCAGATAATCCCCGCTTTCGACCAGATTTAGATATTTCGGTTATCAAAGGTAAACTGAATAAAAATGCTGAAAATTTTTAATGGCTTGGACTGTCCTGTAACTTTGTTTTTTGTTCTATCTCCCAAGATCGAACAGTCATTGAAAATGCAGTAGAACCTGAAAGAAATCCAGAGAATGAAAAGATGATGGTTGAGATGGAAACATTTCTTCTGGCCTACCTCACAGCTAAGGTTAGTTGATGTAATAGATCTGATAATAGTTCAGTTAGTGTACAGTAAGATGTGAAGTAATAACATAGTCATCTATTTTATTATTTTGGTGACTTCTACATTGAGAGATATTATGCTTACAATTGTTTTACTTAAGATGGAGAGCAATACAGCAAAACTCAAGGCTGAGGCAGAAACGAAGATTCTGCAAGCAATGGAGGAAGAGCAGTCATTGCATAATGAGGTCAAGGAGAAGAAACGTCAGTACCTCCTCGCAGAAAAGAAACGGCTGGTGAATGAACTGCTGGATTTGCAGGTCTGGAATAATAAATGGTGTTTTCCTTTTTTAACATGCGTTTTAATTAATACTGTTGTGTGTTCTGTTGTGGCACTGCTTACAACACTTGTAAGCAGATGAAGCATGGTTCTCTAAAATCTGCTGGTAGATGTCTGTGTTGATTTTTGGACATGAAAAATACAGTGATCTGGACCTGGATTCTGTGACACTGGCCTTCATTCACTCCTTGGGAATCTCTCACATGTCCTTGAATCAACTTTTCTTGACAATCCTCTCAGGGCTGTGCAGCCTTTCCTACCACATTTTTTTCCTATTTGTTGATAAGATAACAAATAGGAAAGATTGGGGAAACCTGCAGTCAGCTGAGACTGAAGAAGTCACTTGGATGAGTGACGAAACGTTTCTCCCACAAAACGCTACGTTCAGATGAACAGAATCAACTTTTGGAGAGGTCCTATTTGTTGACTTCCTATTAATATGCTTTAGCACAGCACTCTGTGAGCATTCAGCCTTTGCTGTCCTCGTAGAGGGTGTCGATCATTGTCACCTGAGCTGTGTCCCAATTCAGGGGTTGCATCCTTTGGAGGATCGGGCCTTTGCGGTCTACGTGGGCCAGCTCCTTCAAAGACCGAGAAGTGTGAGGCTGTGAAATGGGACGGTCTAGCCTTCAGATTTGCGTCAGTGTCTCAGAGGAGTTTAATAAACGCAGCTGTCTGCTCCTGGCTTATCTAAAGGAGTAATATTTCAAACGCTTTAGCCACTCTCCTCTGCCATTGCTGCGCTTGAAAAGTATTTTATATTATTATAAAAAATATTATAAATAATAATTTAATTAAGTATTTGAAAAGAGTAAGAAGAAAAAATCTTACAACCAAGTAGCTGCCGTCTTTGTTGGAAACTGGAATTGGCTGCGCCGTTCTATGAATTCTGGGATAGGTTGGGCCACGACGGATACACCCGGCCCATCCTTCAAATTCGGGGAAATGAAGGACGCATTTTTCGGCTGCATTTGGAGCAGCCTTCGAGTTGCGACAACCTTCGTCACCTGGCTGTGAGGTAATCGGCCTTCAAATGCGGCCTCCGAAGGATGCAGCCCCTGAATAGCACTGGACAACTGTCATCAGTTTTCCTCATGTGGCAGCTGTAAGCCAAAATTATCAAATTTGAAATATTTCACTTTAAACATACTGAATATAAACTATATTAAACCTTTACTTTTTTGAATTAAGTTACAATTGTTTTTGTTTTTTTGTTTTTTTTATGATTCTAGTTTTTGGTGACGCACTAGTATATTTAATGTCCATTTGAATTTTGGGTTAACTAATGCGAAAATACACTTAGGTAGCAAACTTTCTTTTGAATGATGCTGGATTCTATTAATGTCTGGTCAAAACATGTTTTTGAAATGAAAAATGGTGGACACACAAAGCGTATAATTGATTCATGTTCTATAATTATTGTCCCTCAGATTGCTACACTGACTCCTGTGGCAGAGGCTGTTGGTCAGTTTACAAAGGACTACAAGTCTTTTGCTACAGCTGTTGACATCACCCGACATGAGCTGCCTGTTGAGAATTTCTACATTGATGGAGATAGACGTGAATTTCTAGGTAATTTTTTTTACGTTAAACTCATAAGTACGATTTAAAAAAAACCACAAAATTGCACTGATGCAGACTCCATTAAGCCTCCATATAAATGTTTTGATCTACTACTTATGTTGGTGAAATTTAAAAGCTACATGGAGAAATCCTTTCTATGTCAAACTGTTGACAGGAGCACAGATAAAATAAATTTTATAATGTAACATAATCAGCATTATTTGGTAAACTACAGTATTTATTGGTATGAGGTTATTGGTTAATAAACACACACACACACACACACACACACACACTAATTTAAAAATATACTTGGGGTGATTTAGCTGTGGTTTAATAACAAAGTGTCCAGCAGGGGGTGCTCTGACTGGAAAAATAATAAAGACTTAAAGAACTGCATTTAAAAATAAATAAAATAAAATTCTTCCATGAATCAAATTTTGCTTGGGCTCTGTTGCTTGGATTTTACAGGATAGTGGTATACTGTAAGGCTATGGTAAGACCCTTGTTTTAAGTCTAATTTTATATTTAGAAATATATTTTTGAGGCATTTGCATGAGTGATTACATGAGCCATTTAAAACTGTATAACCACTGTGGGCTTTTGTTACAACAAAAGTCATATGTGGTATGTAGCTTGGAGAAAATTATATTGTGTTTTCTGATGATCCTTTTTTTCTTTTCTTTTTTTTTTTTTAATCGACCCCTTTCAGATAAAGCTGTGGCATCCTTAAAGGAGAGTGAGAAATTGCTGTTGGAGTGCACAGAGGGTGATTATAAGGACAACAGTACATCTCTGGAGTGCCTTCGAGACATAAAAGTAACATCAAAGGACATCAGTCAGCAGCTGTCCGGGTAGGCACATGTATAAAGAATGTTGTGTTTTGCTGTGTTAGGTTATGATTGTTTTGTCACTTTTTGTTCCTTCACAGGTTGTGTAACAGTGTGGGTATGGCAGCTTTATCAAAACCTTTAAAAATTATCACTTTTTTTTTTTTTCCTCCCTCCAGGGCCTTTAAGGAGCAGCTGGAACTGTCATCACTGGTCTGTCGTCAAAGAATCTATGTGCAGCAGAGCACAGAGGAGGAGCAGCTGGGCAGTTCAAGATCCAGAGAGCTCTACTGCCCCAAACACTGAAGGATCGCATTCAGCATGAGATACACAGAACAAGCACTTTGGATATGCTCCAACTCCACATGTTTTATGATTTCTATATATTCACAGGTTTTGTCTGTTTTTGTGTGTACTGTGTAGGTGTACATTTGTGATTTTCTTTGTGGTTGTGTTGTAATGTTGTAAATGTGGACTAATTGCTTCTTTATAGATGTGACCAATAAATACAAGAAAGAATTTAGATTTTGCAGACCATGAAAAATCGCATTGCACTATGAATCCATAATATCCTAGCCAAGGTTGCTGAATACAGGGGAGCTTGAAACTTTTATCAAATAACTCTAACATACCTTGTCACTAAATCAAAACTTGTGATATCTCAGAAATTGGCAAAATTATTAATTTGATTTGAGTCTAACAACACGTTTGAATTTTTGTTCTACCCCTTATGTGTGCTTGTTTTATATTGCAATTTTAACTAAACATCAAAAACTACGTTTTAAAGTCATAAAAAATTCGACCTTAAATAAGTCCATCTCACCGGATGTGACGTTAATCAATACAACAATGGGTCATTTCTATTGGTAGTTTGTGGAAAGTGACGACCTTCCCTTTACTGAGAGCCAATGAATCGCAGGAGAAGCCGTCGCATGTGAGTAAAACATTTATTTCACATAAAGTGAGCATTTCTTAAAATTGTATTATAAACCAAATGCCAGTTGTATGTTTTTTGCTTCGAAAAACAGATGTTTGGGTGGAAATAACGATGTTTTTGTTTGGTAGCCAACCGTCCACACCGCTAGCTAGCCGTCCAAGTTAGACATTAGCATGATGGTCAGCGTTGCGCTGCAGTAACACCTGTGGCAGATATATATGTATATATGTATATGCAGTGATTTATCCTTTACACATTGCATGCACGACACCGTATCCTTTATTGCGTTGTGTTATTCTAACCCTGAATCTGCAAAGGAGCAAGAGAGGTACTTTAAGATTTGGGGCTTCCTGTTTTAGCGGTGGGATGAAAACGTTATATTAAAAAAAAAGTTGCTTGTTGCATATTTACTTGGATAAAACTCGAATATGCACATTATAATATAAACGTTAGCAAAACGTTTATGCTGCAGTTTAAAAATGTTGAATTGGTGCATGTTTGAGGATAGTGAGACGGTGGTGGCGTGTGCAGTACAGCGGGCATCAGTACTGTGATTTTCCTTGTTTGCAGTGGTGATGGACAGGCTGACAGATGAGGTCAGGCAGGAGTCTCCATGGACCATGATCTCTGCAGATGATATTGTGTTCTTTAGCGAGAGTATGGTGCAGGTATGCTCTGGAGATGAGAGGAATAAAAGTCAGTAGAAGCTAGACAGAGTACATGTGTGAATAAGAGGGATACACGCGCAACAGCGAAGTTGTAAGAAGTAGAGGTATTGAAGGTAGGTACGTTTAGATACCTGGGGGCAGCCATCAAAACCAAAAGACAAGAGAACAGAAGAAGAGGGTGCAGGTAGGGTGGAGCAGGAGGATACAAATCTTGGGACACATTTGTGACAGATAGCAGCAAGAGAAAAGGGGAAGATCTATGAGATAGTAGTGAGACCTGATCTGTGGTTTGGAGACAGTGGCACTGACAGTGGTCCTTGTTCTATTCAGCAGTTGTTGTTGAGTTTTGTGGACCAGCTGATGAGCCAGTTCTCCACCTTCTGCAGGGGCTAGCTACAGTGGCTTCTACCTCACAGCAGTTCCCTGGTGTAGAACTACCATCGTCAGCTCCAGTTCAGTTGAAGATCCAGGAACACAATCCCCAAGGATGACATTTATCCATATATCGTCTTTGCTTACAAAGACTGAGTATAAGCGATAATGTTAAGATGATACTGGGAAAGGATTTTAGAGGCAGCACAGAAATGAAGTAGCAGCCTCTGTTGTTTACCTTGGCAGACAGATTCAGGCACAAAGCAGGGCTCATTTAAGTTTGCTTGACAACGAGTAGAGATTACTTGTTGTTGAAAAGGGTAAATATGAGGAAAAAGGTGCTTCTAATACTTGCTTTGCAATATCAATATTAATTACTAATTAAACTGTCAATCAAACAGATCTCACTCACAGAGGAGGGGTGCACCATCAGAAGGACAATGGAGACAAAGGGATAAAGAGCAATGGCAAGGTGAAGGGAAAGCACAAGTTAGACAGGCGAACGAGGAGGAGCAGAAACCCAGACAGCATGAAGAGGACACGGTGCCAAAGGGGACCTGCCAAACGATGTGCCCTGCTCAGGAGTTACGGGATCGTGAGGCTCAGAACCGACTTCACCATTTTGAAATGTTACCAGGCACAGAGAAAGATCGGCGGCCAAAAGGAGACCCATCGCGTGCCGTTAAGGAGTATTCCAGACCAGCAGCTGGGAAGGACTCAACTAAACCCAGTGACCTCAGACCACCTCCTGTGCTGCTGAAAACTGTTAACTACCTTATTAATGACATTGCAGCCGCCTCGAGCCTGTATCCATGGACTGAGGTACGTAGCATTTACACCGATCGTTCAAATTGTTGATTTCCACAAAAGCTTGGGACTTTGTGTAACAGTAAATAAGTCCAACCTTTTTTCAATATTTTAAAACTGGATGATGGCAACAGATTTTAAAAATGTTGGAAAAGGAAAGAAAGGCTGTAAAATGTGTAAAATACTGCATTCACAAGAGTCTTTCTGAAGTAACATTTCTCAGCAAAAATCATTTCATTGTTTATGGTACATAATATCAGGAAATGATTCATGTTTAATAACTGAATTGGTGACTTAGAAATTTAACTTTTGTTATTATTTAAAGACAGCTAAAGAATTTAAATTTAGGACCCATTTATTTATTTTGCAGAACTGTGTTACCATCTTCAAAACAACATGCACGTGCAGAAGCCAGTTCTTTATTTTACCAAGAACCTAACGGTGCTTTGACAAAAAGTGCAGTTGTAAAACTTTAATTTTTGTTGTTGTCATAATCCCAATTCTTGAACCTTCCTGTCTTAAACTTGCTGTAGGTTATTCTGCTATATAAATTTAAACTGTATTGCAAGTGATTCTTACAAGGGATTTATGCTTCAGCGGGAAATCTACAGCGTTGCTATGTCGTAACTAATCATTGGGTCGACATAGGCTGCTTGCTGTGAGTGACTCTTTCAATATGGTCACTTCCCCCTGTGCATTACTATTGCTACAGCTACTTTTTTGCTGCAGTTTTTGAATTTATCAGTGAAAGAATAACAATCGCTTTCTCTTGAACAAATAATCATGACATCGATATAAACACTCACAAATGTCAGCAAATTCCTGAAGGGAGATTGGTGAAACTATCAGAATGAATGTGAGCAAATGTACAAAGAAGTGGAAAAATTTAAAGATACAAATATATTTGCCCCCGAAAATAACTAACCACAACAAAGAGGTGGGGGGGGAGTCCAAGCATTTTATTTTTTTCTGTCACAGCTCGCTGTTCAACCCAGGGACATAACAACAAGGTAATTAAAACACAGTACACCAGCACAAGCATAAATGCCAGCAATGACATTAGCCACCTACATAGGTTACGTTATAGCCTCTCTCCAGCAGAAGTCTAAATCAAGCCTTGCAGGGAACGACAAATATTTCGCTGTCTGTTCATTTTAAAATATGTGAAAATATCTGATGGAAAAATAGCAAAACAGAATCTATCATCATAGATTAAAGATGACTAGTTTGTTGTTTACATATTTGTTGTCACGCAGGTTTATACCTTTGTCTTTGACCGTCTTCGTGCTGTGAAGCAGGACATGATCATCCAGAGGATGTCAGGATTGGACTGCGTGGTCATTTTAGAGCGAACCGTTCGTTTCCTCATCTATGCCTCTTATCGTCTTTGTGGGGAGCCGCTGCGGCTCTACGACCCACGTATCAATGATATACACCTGCAGGAATACCTCAGCTGGTTGCTGGATTGCTACATGACCAAAACAGGACCTCATCCCAACCAAGAAGAGTTCCAGTCACTCAGTTTGCTGTACAACTTGGGTTGGTGACTTTGTTTATCATCTGCTATTTTGGTGTATTTGTATGCATATTCGAGCTGGAAGTCATGCATGCATTAGTTCAGTGTTGTGCAAACAGATTTTTGATGCTGGGAATGTTTTCAAAAATTAAGAACTCCTCCACGTCCTCCAGAAAGTATTTCATTTTGTATGCTTTATTTTCTCTTACAGGTTCAGCTCGTGCTATGCAGCACACCATGCAACTCCCATTGCGACTGCGCAGCACTCCAAACATCAAACTTGCTCTTTTCATCAACCAAGCTTTCCTCGAGAGAAACCCTGTACGTTTGCTTCGGTTGGCTCAAAAGCTAAACTTCCTACAGACCTGCGCGCTGCACCGTCACCTGATGACATGTCGTCAAGATCTGCTGCTCATATACAGCCACGGATACAGCAGCCGCAACTGTCGCTTTCCTCTTGACAGACTGGCTAAGCTCTTGTTCTTAGACGCATCACTTACAGCTCAACTGTGCCGGTCATATGGAGTTGAGGTTAACAAGGACAATCAAGTAGTATTCTCCAAAGCTGCTTTCACGGAGCCAGGACAAGGAACACTGCACTGTAAACTGTATCACAGCATAGCATCTGAGAAACGGAGAGATCTCACTGTTAAGAATATTGTTCAGAGCTGTGTTGAGACAAATAAGAAGTAAACAAGCCATACAAATACCGCATTCTGATAAATTAGGAAATTGACTGTTTGTTTGTTTTTTAAGAAATCTGGACTGTCACTGAGCTGATGGCCACGAGTTACATTAAGATGTGAATTACTTTTATATTACTACCAATATTTTGTGTTGATGTTTCCCATGAGGATTTTTTACAAGAACTGTACAGAAATTCAAAGTTGTAACTGTTTACTCATTCTTATAAATTCAAATTTTGGAATCATTTCAATAAATTCGGTTACAGTCGAAATACAATGGTGGTCAGAAGTTTACATACATCATGGATTTGATTGTCGTGGTAATTTTGAGCTTTTAATGATTTATTTCTTTAATGGCTGGAATGACTGTAAAGTGTACGTCTTTAAAGGCTTTTTCTTTAAAAACAAAATGAATTTATTTAGGATTATCTGTAATCCACACAGGCTCGTGCACTCACTTCATTTGTTAGTAAGTGGTGCTGAAGGTTCTACAGTGTCTTCTACCTTGACAAGACTTATTAACTTATGGTGATCATCATCGACTGAAACTGGTAGTTTCTTTGCCAGTTTAAAAAACAAAAAAAAGGATTTGTCAGCACTCGTTGGACTGACCAGTAGTCAGCACAATGTTAAAAGTCCAAGGAACTTGGTGTAGATCTAAGAAGGAGAATTGTAGATTTGGGATAGTATCTTGAGGTCATTTCTAAACAACTACATTCTAAGATCACCAGTTCAAGCAATTGTACGCAAGTACTAGTTATTCAGTTATTCACTGTCACCCAGACGTTCACCCTCAGATGAGAGGAACTTGATTACGACGTTCAGGAACCACGAAGGCTCAAGCCTGAACTGAAAACTGCTGGTTATCCAGCATCACTGTATACAGTGAAGTGGGTTTTACATCAACATGGACCGAGAGTGTGCTGACCAAAAGGCCCTGCTGCAAAATTGACAACTTCCAGTCCAACTGAAATTTGCAGCTGCCCACATGGACGAGCCTGTTTTGGTGCCAGTGGTAGTGGTACATTGCACAGTGGACGGAATAATGAAGAAGCGTGACTACCTCCAAATTCTTCAACCTTACCACAAAAATCAACAGTTAAACGGTTGAAACTTGAACACAGCTGGGTGATCCAACAGGACAATGATCCCAAACACACATCAAATTTTATTTGAAAACGAATAAAGAAGGCTAACGTTAAGCTTCTGGAAGCTAGGATACGCTTAAACGCCTTACCAGGAAACCAATTTAAATGAACTTTACTAAAAGCATGTATACTGTACAATCATTCCACCCTGGACAAACAGCAGTTCGAAAAAGTAAATAAAAGACCAAAATAACCATGACATTCATGCACAGGATGAGTGTATGTAGACTTCACGACTGCATCTAAACCTAAGTGCCACTAGAGGGCAGCAGATATCTTATCAGGGCATCAATGAACTCCAAAAGTGCAAATTTAATGAGTAAAGCTGTTATAATCATGCCTTCAGTAATTGAATTGTGTCATTTCTGTTATGTTTCATAACAAAACAAAGTAGCTGCAGATTTGAGATATTCTGACTTTCTGGCTGAGCTAAAAACGTGCAGATAGTTTTTAGTGGCTAAAAGGACACGTTGCTACTGTTTCTTAAGCTGGTCTCATTCATGCTCTCTGCAGAGAAGAGAAGGTATCAAAGCGAAAGAAGCGCCGTCTGATGCCTCTCAACGCGATGCTGTAGGAGCGGAAAAAAAGACCATCCGACTTGAGATCACCGGGAACAACCGGGACAGCGAGAGCTGCACGGATTTTAGATGTCAAACAAATCGTAACGGTGACATTTCTCCGCGCTGAAGTGGGAGGACACTTACAAATTGTAATGCTGAAATATGAGAGAGCGAAGCCGGGGCGGGTGAAAGCACATGGGAGAGGACTGCTCGTATACTCCGGGATCTAAAAGACGAAAAAAAAGGCACGATTTGCTTGGACCTGGATTTGGCGAAGACAGATGAATTCATTAAGTTGATCTTTGGTTCTCAACGGAGCTCTGCACACCTTTCTCTCCTACCGATCTCAATGGATAGATAGATAGACCGTGAGGGCTGGGATTAAATTTCATTTAACATTTAATCAGGGCTTTCAGAGCCAGTCTCATTCAGACGGTAAAGACTGTATCCTGAAGTATCCTGGGCTCTGGAGCCAAAATGTTACGGTTGTCTCTGACAGCTTTGAGGCTTTCGTGGATTTTGTACATCTGCACCGTGAGCACAAGTTCTGCACAAGAAAGACAGTAAGTAGCCTGTGTTACATGTGGTGTCTTTGAGCTGCGGTGTGCTCTACTACAAGCATTTCCCGGCGCTTTGAGTATGGATAGACTGTGATTGTTCATTGAAAAACTTTAAAAAATATCTATATCTTTAAAAATAGTTTTATTTAAACTGAGTGCATTTCATTGTACGGATCAGTCAGATTAAAACCTTTTTGTGAATAAGCCACAATTTAATGTCATTACTGTCCCAACCACACTGCCACTAATGTATTGTTGTCATACTTTCATTAATTGTGTTACTGACCTGTGAGGAGTCACACAGAGTGATACTTTAGGTCAATGATAGCCCATAACTTGCCAAATATGAATAGATGCACTCCTGTGTTTCTTTCGTTGTTGTTGTTTTGTTTAACCCAGACCCAGGACCGATTCTATCAGTCAGGTGCTTGAGGGGTTAATTGTGACCTTGGGAGATAACAGACCAACTAGTTGTAGCCAGGGGCTTAATTTCCAGGGGGGTTAGGGGGGTATAATCAGACCAATAATCAGACCCAACCAATATACCCCCCCCCCCCCCCCTCCTCCCCCCAATAAAATTCTGAATTATCTTGCATAAATAGGATGTTGATTTTCTTTAGTCATTTCAGGTATTACCAGCAAAATAGTTGCATGTCTAATCATCTGGGAATTTACCCAGATTTATTTATTTAGACAGAGATCAGCACAAAGTTGCGCCGATGGTTGCAGCAATTCTTCCAGGAAGAGAGGAGGGGTTACTATCAAACTCAAGCTAAAGCAGATCTTTTTGTGAAGCTTTAAACAAGTTAGCTTAGAAGTTTGAGCAATGAGCAAAACATGAAACCATGTGACTGTTAAAGGCTTCACCTACACATGAGAGCAGGCTCTTAACTCCCACAGGACAAAAGTTGAGCAAAAACAATTAGAACTTGAGTAAATGGAGCCATGTGACTGAAATAAGCACGGTCTCCACCACCTGATCCCAGCTCCTCCAAGAGCTGGTTAAACTCACTGTAGATCAAACGCACAGAGTCAATTTCCTCTTATTATCCTCCTTCTCCCGAAAGCCTTATTTTCCAGGGGATTTTCTCATGACTTTTTCTCTCTCTCAGGAACTGCAGTTGCCTCTAGCTGTAATGCCGTTGTGCTGTAATGCCAACCACCTGATCCTTCTCTCATGCATGCAACTGGGCTTGTGCTCAAGGATTTGCTCACCTCTAATTTGTGTGATCTTCAGTTAAGTTGTTAAGGGGTGAGTTGGCCCAGTCGAAAAAAGCTGCAAGGCTGGGGTGAGCAAGCAATGAGTTAGACTAACAGGAAGATATTTACACTTGCGTTGCTTTATCAGCCTCAGTCATCACATGGTCAAAAATAATTAAACTGACTGAGTCTCTAACACAGCTCAACATTTGGTGGACACTTCAGTGAACTTGCTCCACACACTCTGGTGATTGAGTCATACTGGAGCATGCTAACAAGAGCACCTATTATTCTACCTTTGTTACCTGAGAGAAGTAGCCCCTTTGTGCCAGAAGGCATGTTCTTTCAAAATAAAACTTAAATTGCCCCCCCCCCACACACACACACACACACACCCTAGACTCTTAATAAGCATCAAAGAATGACCTTTGCTCTGTGACCTCAGTGACAGGTCCCCTTCCCTCAATTAAATGTCAGAGTGACTGTGAGGAATCTCAGCCATTATTTTTCCAAACAGATGTCGAGGTTCTGTCAGAGGGTGCCGGACCACCCAAAGAAAACATTAAAGCAACAAGCTCAGTGGTCGTCAGGTACTGCATCCCTGGTGAAAACTGCAGTTAACCTTGTGTGTGCATGGAAGTGAAAAACACGAAGAAGACAGAAAAAAATGTGTGTTTACACCTGGTCTCCCATCTCCTTTTGCCTCCCTTGCCATCACCTGTATTCTCCCCCTACTGTCATCTCACCTCACTTTACCCCCTTGCTCCCTCCTTCCTTTAAACTCTCGCCTTTCCCTCTCTCTGCCCTCCTGCTCTTCTCTCAGGGGTTACTTGGTCGCTGCACCCTCTGTCTTTCGAGCGGGCGTCGAGGAGAGCGTGAGCGTAACCATCTTTAACGCGAAAGCAGAAACCCGCGTCCAGGTGCAGCTGTTGGTGAAGGGACAGACGGTTGCCCACAGCCATGGCTCAGTGCTCGGTGAGAACAAATTCTTTAAGCTAAAGTTACACTGGCACAGTGGGTTACGTTTGGAAACAAAGCATGCACCGACAAGTTAGGCAAGCTAAAAGATACGCCCTTTATGTCACTGTTTTCAAAGGATGCAGGCAGGCAAAATATACACATAGATTAAAGAACACACACACACAGACGGTGTGAGCCTCTGCTACAAGACAAGCTTTGGCTTTTATATAGATTATCTGTGACTGCAGGCATCAGTTCAGTCCAGCTCATCGGCCACTTAATGTACACACTGTGTGATTTGTTTGACAGCATAGATAGATGGTGCTGACTCTGCTTAGAGGAGACAGGTTGCAGCTGGAACAGCAGCTGAACTGACTTAACCACAGCGCTTACAGTTAAAGCATGTTAGAAGCATGCATTTTATTGATCACTTTACAGATCTGTGAGAAACTGAGGTTTAGTTTAGCTTGGTTTATTAAGATCCCTATTAGCTGTAGCAGCACAGCAGCTATTCTTCCTGGGGTCACAGATCTCTACACTTTGACTGTAACTGATTACTCAAAGCCGTACAGCATCTTAACAAAAACAAAACGAACCACACATGCAAACAATCAAACAGCTCCTCACAACACAAATGGTGTTCCGCATCAAGCTAGGCACTGATGACATACTATTCATACGTACACACTAGTTCTGCTACATTGGCAATGAATTCTATTCCATAATAGACCAATAGAAAACTGCTCTACTGATTGAACTGGTTCTTGCTGTGAGTTATAAAATCTCTCTGTGGCGTGTTTGGTAGAATAATTTGTCATTCATTTTCAAACAAAATCATTGGAGTGTTTGTAACAAAAGCATCTCAGTTCAATACAAGAAAAGAATAAACGAATCCATGTTTCACAGTTAACCAGCTGAGGCGTTTGTGCATTGTTACAATGTTTGTTCTGTACACACAACAAAGGACAGCATGTGCTGCTCTGTTTTCTACCACTTGCTACTTCTTAATCTGCTTCTTTGTGCCACATAATGTTGGGCAATAATCAAGATGAGACAATATCAAAGTCTGGACGAATTGTTTCATTGGGTTTGGTTTCAAAAATTTTGCACATCCTTTAACTACAGAAATCCAGTTTTTCCCATTTTAGCGAATATCTTATTAATGTGTTGAGTCTCAGGGACTTGATCATCAAGCACATCGTTAATAGAAACCTCTAAAAGAGTGGTTGTAACCCAACAAAACCCATTCAAAATCAATTTATTCCTCTTTATCTATTTATTGATTGCACTTAAATCTGAGGTGCAGTCAGTGGTCTAATCGGGTATGTATGGCAGAGCCTGTGGGGGGAAAAAAATCTTACTTTAAATCTCACTTTTTCTCCTTTTAGACAAAGGCGCCATCAAACTAAAGGTGAGTGGAACTTTGTGTGCCACTAAGTGCGCTTTTATTTTCTCAGCAGCGGTGACAGCTGCACAGTAGTGAGAGCCCCCTGTCTGCTGTGTGCACATTCCTCAAGCAACATGCAAATCAACACTAACATTATTTGTAATGCAACATCTGTCTCTGCTCATTCATTGGGAATAAGGTAACAGCCTCGATATAATATGCAACAGCTGTTGACGTGCATGTATGGTCCGCCGCCCCCGAAGGCTGGAATAGATCAATCTAGTATGCACGACTTTTAGAGATTCTTTGCCTCTGTCTCTCTCTCTCCCTTCCCTTCTCATAACCTCTACCCTCATTCTCGTAAAATACTGTCGCGTGAAGCGTACTCTGTTGGAGACTGACGTCTTCTCTGCTTTTTTTTTTTTTTTTTTTAAATCTGTTTTTGTTATTCTGGAGCTTTTGTTCTCTAGAAAATGAAATTGAATAAATCACGGCAAATAATTCAGCCTCGAGTAAACACTTCAGTCCTAATTTACGTTTTCAGTTCCCGCTGACTTTGCTTTTGTATGCGTTTATGGATGTGTGTATACGCCACCAGGTTCCCTCGGGGCTGAGAGGCCAGGCCCACCTGAAGGTCTGGGGGAACCGTCACCTCGCGGAAGGAGGTTACATTTTCCACAACTACACCACCGTCACCGTGGAGAGCAAGGGCACGGCTGTGTTCATCCAAACTGACAAGCCTATCTACAAACCCAAACATAAAGGTTCCCTCATAGTGCACCTGGTAGTTAATCAGTTAATCACAGAGTAATGCCAGTTAGTGGAAATAAGTCAGGGGATGCAGGCATGTTGATGCTGCATTTGAGCTGTACAAATGTTGTAGACATAGCTGCTGATTGCATAATTAAGGATTTCAACCCATCAAATGACTTCAGACACCGGGGGGGGGGGTGTTTTCTTTAGAAGTATCAAGATTTTCATGTGCGTGCAGATTTTTCTGATTAGAAACACGAAAGACTTATTTTAAGATTATTGCATTTCTTTTTTTGTCTTTAGTTCTCATCAACGTTTACACAGTTGACCCTGACTTGAGGCCAGTAAACGAGAAGGTAATTCTGAATTGATCTCATATTCAGACAAATATTAAAGCAATTTGTTGTGCTTCTTCAGCAGATTCACAGTAAACAGTAAACCCATTGAATGATAATCTTTAATAAAAATTGGTTGGGTTATTAGCAAAACCTGTGTTTTTACGACAGAGTTGACAGACAGACTTTGATTTATGACCGAGTGTTTACTACAGGCATACTTTTCCACCTTTTAATTGGTAGAGTTAAGAGGAGAAACTTTGCACTGTGCGCAAGCAAATGTACAGTTGCCTATTTACTGTAGCCAAGCTAGACTCATTTATCTTGGAATGTTAGCAATGACTCCAAAAATACTGCAACTGTGCACACAGACAGCTTATTGATGTTTGCAGCTATAAAGGTACATTGCAGGTAAAAGGGCAAAACTTAATTGTACAGACAGAAAATTGTTGAAATCGAAATGAATGGGATGAAGCATAGAGATAAAACACAGGATTTGTACTTTTGTTTATCAACTTTATTGCAACTTTTTCTTGTGTTTCTCTCGTTTGTTCTTTTCTTTTTTTGCAGATTGAGGCATATATTTTGGTGAGTGCAGGCTGACAGGACCACCCAGGGTTGGCAGAGCCACGTCCGGGATGGGACAGTGGCAATTTTAGTTCCCAGCCTGCTTGGAGATTACAGAGCAGAAGTCAGGGCAGCTCACCTAGATAACAGGGTGCTCTTTGGACCAGTACAAGGATAAACAACATGAAAGGAACCTCTTCTCTTCTCTTCTCTTCTCTTCTCTTCTCTTCTCTTCTCTTCTCTTCTCTTCTCTTCTCTTCTCTTCTCTACTCTACTCTACTCTTCTCCTTTGTCTTTCTGTATCTGTACATCTACAACACACTATAATCCCTGTATTAGCAAACCTAGCTCACATTGGATCTTCATTCATCTTTCCAGATCTTAGGAAATATTTGGAAAATACCAAGCAAAGACTTCATGGGAAGCGAAGAAAAGCTTATACATGAGTTAACAGTAGCAACAAGCACACAGATGCATTTTTCTTCCTCAGGTATAGGCTACAGTATATGTTATTTTTGGAAAGAGTTTTAAAAGTATTTTGGCAATGACATCAGAACCCAGATATCTGGGTCAAGTTCAGTGAGGGGACTGTTCAGCAATAATAAAACTATTTATGACTTTTTCTATTGTGTGATAACAACATTCACTGAGCAACTAAACTTGTACCACATTTTTTTTTCGGTATGTGAAGTAAAGGAATCTTAACATTGGTTTGTGACATCCTGCTTTAATCTTCCAGGATCCAAGAGGATCCAGGATGGTGCAGTGGAGAGGGCTTAATTCTGTCTGCTGTGGTGAGCCGCATCATTTGCAGTATTTTTACATCATCTTTGTGTAAGCTGCACGTTTACATTTCATTGCTAGGTTGCTCTGGGGGATTGAATTAAAACACTACTTTTCTGGACTCATAATTGAAGAACGGTGATATATGATTGCTACAGTTTGGTTAATCACTATCAAGGACACAGGAATTAAATGTGTTAATTAGATTTTTGCGTCCTGTAGGGGTGGTGAACGTGAGCTTTCCTCTGTCTGACCAGCCTGTGTTGGGAGATTGGTTTGTCTTTGTGGAGGTGCAGGGCCACACCTATAACAAGTCGTTTGAAGTGCAGAAATATGGTGAGGACCTACACACTGTTGCACACCTGCCATTGTTTATTGAGAGCACTGTAATGAGTGTGTGTGTGTGTGTTTTTTTAACATTGTAGGCTCTTTTAAATGCCTGTCTTTTTATTTCAAGTTGTGTTAAAAGCATATTTACTGTTTTACTCTACTAAAATGTGTGTAGTTGTCAAATAATATATTACAAATAAACAGCAAGGCTATTGCTGTATAAGATATAACACAAGAAAAAGTTCAAAAAAAATATTGTGCTGCCTCTCTTTCAGTGGCGCCCAAATTTGAGTTGGTGATTGATCCACCGCGCTACATCCGTGATCTGAGCTTATGTGAGCAGGCCACAGTCAGCGCCAGGTAAGTCACTAAATATTCAGATTCAGAAAGTGGAACAAGACTTTAACCTGGACTTGTGGAGTGTTTTCTGTTTTTTCTTTGTTTACACTAATCAGCCACAGCATAAAAACCATTGACTATGGTGACTAAGTCATAATCTCATTCCAGTGCAGCGCTCTTCTGAGAAACGGTGGGTCCTTACGTGCGGACTTTGACACACAGTACCTGCTAAACATTCTTGCAAAATGGGACATCTTCCCATGGTAGTAGCCTCCTCCTTTAGGGGGTGTGCTCTCATATGCCACATATCAAAAACTGCACAGGATCAGCTTAAAGGACACATTAAAGCGCACAAAGCGTTGACCTGATCTCCAAACGTAACTACCAGCATGACAGAGCAGCCATGGGGTGCACTAGAACAACCCTGGTCCACAGAGCCCACTGCCATTGTCCCGGTGCTATACATCACATGAAATCACAGCAGGTATTGTTTCCATGCCCCACAAGTCAGAGCAGTTTTGAAAGAATGAAGGGGACTTACTCAGTGGTAAGCAGGTGGTTTTAGTGTTGTGGCTCCTTAGTGTGACTGTGGAGTTATAATAGGTTATAAATGTTTTTTATTATTGTAATATTTATTTACAATACAACAAAAAAGAACATCAATTTTACACTCTGGCATGTCACTCTTATGCAGATATACCTTTGGGAAACCCGTAACTGGGAAGTTGACAGTAAATATGACGGTGAATGGGGTCGGCTACTACCGCCATGAGATGGGCCATCCTGTCATAAAAACTATGGAGGTTAGTTTATTTAATCCCTATTCTACATGCTTTGTGAATGTATTAGAGACTTCCAAGCTGATATGGAAACAGGGTTGTTGATTGATTGTTGTTTTGTCTTCAGAGTTCCTTCAAAGTGCTACTGTTTTATGCATACACTGTAAATCATTGTTATTATCTAAGAGGTTAAGCTCCAAACCCTGACACCAAAATTATACATGTCCTGCTATACCTGATTACATCTTTTCTGCTGTCAGATCAAAGGCTCTGCAAATTTCAGTCTGTGCGTCAAAGACATGATGCCCTTGGATGTGGCTGATCACTTCAGGGGGACTGTTAGCATTTGGGCTTCTGTGACCAGCGTAGATGGAAGCAAGCAAGCCACATTTGATGATTCCACACCAGTCCATAAACAGCTCATTGACATCAAGTACTCTAAGGATACACGCAAACAGTTCAAGCCTGGTCTGCCTTACAAAGGGAAGGTGAGAACCCACAAAAAAGTTATTGGCACTGTGGGGAAAAAAGAGAAGAGAAATACGAAAGAGAAATAATCAGCTTGGATCTTCATCTCACTGGCGTTTGCTTTGAGAAGAGCTCAAAGTATATTTATTTGTTGTGCTTTTTAAATAAAGTATGACTTTAACTGCTAGTCAGTTAAATGCTAAAGATAAATTAAGCCTGTATTCAGCCATGTACATTACTGATTCACAAATGAGTCTGCATTTGCACACTCAGTCGTTTTCCCTCTGCTTTGTAGATTGAGGTCACCTATCCTGATGGGAGCCCGGCTGAAGGGGTAAAGGTGCGCGTTAAAGCAGAGCTGACCCCGAAGGACAACGTCTATACCAGCGAACTAATCTCCAAGGACGGTCAGGCCACCTTTGAGATCCCTTCCATCCCTGCAGCTGCTCAGTATGTCTGGCTTGAGGTCAGAACTTCCTATTGTCACGTAATATAAACAGAGTGATGCAAGAAGTAATTTGAAGCTAATCCTAATTGCATTTTCTTGACAAAGACCAAGGTGATATCCATTGAGGACAGGACAGTTGGAAACCAGTACTTGCCCAGCTACCTTTCTATCAGTAGTTGGTACTCTCCTAGCAGGTGTCACATCCAGATCCAAAGTCCCAGCACCCCGCTCAAGGTAGGTGTGACCTTTTTCATTGGTATGAGTTTCTTGCTTAACTTTGGATGATTTAAACATGTTTCAAAACATCAGATTGTGAAGTATATTTATATCTGTCTGCATGTATAGGTTGGACAAGAGGCAGAAGTGGCTCTCAAATCCACTTGTCCCTGTAACTTCACCCTGCATTACGAGGTAGCATCCAGGGGAAACATTGTCCTATCAGGCCAACAGGCAGCCAACCTGACAGCCTCCCACAGAGGAAAAAGGGCCACAGTCACCTTTGACAAGAACATTCACAGCACCCACCTGCCTCCTTCTGCTTCTGGTACTCATTTCTTCTTATTACAACTCTAACTTCACTGTCATCCAGGTAATTTTAAGAGCTAAAGTTTCACAGAATAATCCTTTGATGAATTAGCTTTTTTTTCTTTCATTGTTGTAGTGCTTGGGAAATCAGTGTCCAAGCTTCTCAATCGTAGTGGTCTTTGACATCAGAATGCCAGATAGTTTTGGAGAAAGCACTGTCACCCTGTCACTCTGCCAGATGTTGCAGGCTCTTCCTCCCAGACTGAGATGGACAGATGTGTGTCCTACCTACGTTTTCCTGTTAGTCACAGCATGGCACCACTCAGCCGTCTGCTGGTCTACTATGTGAGGGAAAACGGTGAGGGTGTCACAGACAGTCTGCAAATCCCTGTCAAGCCCGAGTTTGAGAACCAGGTTTGGAAACAGAACTATTATAACTTAATTTATCCAGAGAAAAGTACTGCAGTTGGTACTGTTGCATATGCTTGTTACAAAAACACCAGTGTTTTTGGATATACAAAATTAAGTTTGTCTTTTCATGTTTTGTTTGGGGTTTTTTGCTGCTAAAATAGCGATTTATTAAAACCCGGAGAAAAGGGTGCACTCTCTGTATACATTTTGGAGCTGAGCCTAAGTATCCATGCACCAACCATTACACCACAGTGTAATGTCTGTAAACAAACAGCTGTGTTGGCTTGGGAGAGATCCCCAGTTCCTGCCTGCATTAGGTGGAGTTAACTCCCTGAAGTATTTACAGCTCTCTGGTATGCCCTTACAACACTAAGTGTGTGTGTGTGTGTTGTGCGTATGTGTGCCGGAGGAGGGGGTTGTGAGGGCAGGATGAGACAGCGGCCGCACAGGCCGCAGGCAGATAGGTGGGGTCATGACAGGAGAGGATGACAGGTTACAGAATGGTGAAAGGAGGGCAGCGGAACCGATTAACGGTGTTAATTTGTGATTTTTGTGCTGGTGAAAAATAGTTCTGATGTGTGAAAGCTGACTCTGGCCATCCCTCCCTCTTTCAAAGGCTGTAGTTTTCCACTGTCAGTCAGAGCTTTCCAAAGTTTGCTGCTTAGAATTGTCAGACTGATATTATTCCGAATGCCACTGAAGATCTGCCAGCTAGTGCTGAAATTATTTAGTTTTTTAGCTGACAGTTTGATATTTGATATTGACATTTTGATAGTTTTGATAGATATTTCAGATTTTTCTCTTTCATGAGGGAAACATTCAGTCTTCTGGTTCAAGTTTTATGTTCAAGTGAGCAATTTGAAGACATCTCTGTGAACCTTTTCAGTAAATTTATAACCGTACAGTCTTACAAATTCACAATTCTGTGGAGCGGAAATGTGTTAAATGCACCTTGTTTATGCAGAATGTACTTATGTGTCATGTTTTGGATTGCAGGTATCTATTTCTATGTCGACCAATGAGTCCATGCCGGGGGACTCGGTGACCCTGCGCGTTCGGGCTAAGACGGGATCCTGTGTTTGTGTGGCCACTGTAGATAAGAGTCTTTACCTGCTGAAGCCCGACTTTCAGCTGAGTCCTGAAAAGGTTGGTCATATTTATAGATTATGGTGATATTACACTTTAATAAACAATTGATTAAAGCGTTCTGTAACTTAAAATCGCTTTATAGTATAGATTTAGAGAGCTGGTTTAAATTACTTTCTTAGATCGTAGTTTTTAAGATGTTACCTGCTGTATTTTTGTAAATAACTTTACTTTTACTCTAACTTTATATAAATATGTTTTTCACTCTGCAGGTGTTTAAAGAGCTGGCAGAGTTTGATGTTTCAGACGCTTTCAACATTCCTAAAGATGACGGACACTTCTGGTGGCCTGGGCTGACGGCAAAAAGACGGAGGCGGTCCTCTGTGTTCCCATGGCACTGGGACATCACTAAGGACGCGCGCTTTGCTTTTACAGTGAGAACATACACTTAGTGAAAGAGCTCAGCTAGTGCTGTCACTGGGTTAAAAGGTAATCGTACTAGTGCGTGCAGATGTTTATTTCTCCCTATATTTAATACAGGAAACGGGACTGGTTGTGATGACAGATATGGTGAGTTTAAACCATCGGCAGAGTGGGGGCATGTACACAGATGAAGCTGTTCCTGCCTTTCAACCGCACACCTCTACCTTGGTGGCTGCTATGCCCTCCCGCCCCACAAACAGGTACAGGATGTTCTTTATAGGTGTCCAAGGCTGTCCACTGGGCATCAGCAAACTCTAATGATCTCATACCTAAAAATGTGCAAATTGTATTATTCAAAGTTTTCATAAATGGCGTGAAAGTTCTTCTTGTACCAGCCGACGTTTCTTTATATTTTACTTTTCATTTTTTTAAAGTGGTTTTGAGAAATAGTTCTCCAGGCTTTTTGAAGGACTTTTAAAGTTTCTCTTTAGGCACTGGCTGCTTTTGCATTCATTTTCATGACCATGACCATTTTTCATGGAAATGATTGTCTATGTGACTCTTAACTCTGTTGAACCATTCAAGCATAAAAAGGGCCCCTAACTCAAGGGATGAACCAGTCATGTGTCTACACATAATGGGCAACTTAGCAAAAAAAACATTTTAAATTGTATCGTTAGACACTTTGTTACTAGCAGCCCACTGCAAAATTAAATAATTTCTTCATTTTTTTAGTTGAATCTGCAAAAATCTCTATTTGTCAGCGTTTTTGCACCATTGAGGTGATTCCTAAAGAGCTGTAGCCAAAAACTAGCATGTCCTTAAAAAATGAGGAAATTGGACAAATCCAACAAAGACCTGACACAGGACCTAAGAGATTGATCTGGCCCTTCAACTGATCCATCTGCTGTTCACTACTGCTCGCTGTTCATCAGAATTTATCTCTGTTAAAGGGTGGCTGTCAAAGAAGCCATTGTAAAGGAAGGGAAACAGGGGAAAAGGCTGAGGTTTGGCAACAGGTCTCATGGAGTGATGAATCCAAAATTGGCATCTTTTGTTCAAATTGTTGTCAGTATGTATGGAGGAGGTCAGGAGAGAGGTGCAGCAGTGAGTGTCTACAGCCCTCTGTAAAATACGGTAGAGGCTCTGTCAAAAACTACCATCAGTTGATCTGCTTTGCAGTGCAGCTGGAAAGTTTCTGATTGGCTGCAGCGTTATTCAAATAACATCCAAAGAAGAGCTTTGAAGAAGCTTCCTTTAAGAAGCCTGGAGAACTTTCCTGAAAAATACTTAAAGAAATCAGAAGAAAGCTCATTCAAGAGATTTATTTGTTAGAACTATACAAATAATTGCATTTGTCCAAAACACATTAAATAATGTGTTTTGCACATAAATTGAAATTTGGCATTTTTCTGGCAAGATATAAAAGGAATGAGGGGTGGATCAAAACTTTTACACAGGACATTATAAATTTTAAAAACGTGAATTATAGGAAACTAGCTTATCAAATACCATACTCTATTGGTATTAAAAGCCAAACTGTGAGCCACTTGGGTGTGGTATCATGTCATAGTCAAGGTTATTCAGTTGTTTTTGTGTATGTTGGCTCTTTAACTGATGAAAACAGATGATCTTTGTCTTTTTTGGAGGTTCTTTTAAACCATTAAATTTGTGTACTTGTATGTATTACTCCACCCTCTTTAATGTCAGAGGGAAAAAAGTGGTTATTATTGTTGAAGAAGATTAACTGTAATGCTTCACTGGACCACACACTGTAATATGGGCATGTACTTTACCGAAAACAAGGAATCTGAACGCAAACCCATAACAGAATAATAATTACATCAGGATCGCCCTCTTTGTTTGATTTCATATGTTAGGCCTGCATTCCCCTGTGCTACAAATACTTTTCATTTTAGTGCCGAACTTTAAACACATGATGTGACTTATCATTGTGGAATTTTAAATAGTATATTTTTCCATTATGTTGTTATTTTATTAGCTAAAGCTTTTTCACTGATGTCTTCTTGTGTTTTGGCTGTAGAGTAGAGAGGCGGAGGCGTACATTTTTCCCAGAGACTTGGGTGTGGCACTGCCTCAACGTCAGGTATTTAAATCTTTAAATAATATTTGTCTTGTGTGAGCGTGTGTGCGTGTCTGCGTTACTAGCCTCTGGCTAGATATATCAGGTGCAACAGATTGTCTATCCTTTGATGTGATTTAGTGCTTGAGAGAATAGAGAAATGGAAAAGAGAGGAGCAAATGTGAAAAAAAAATGATAGCGTGAAAAAGATACAGGAAAAACATTTACAGAGAGCAAAAAGGAGGCGAGAAATATGTGAAAAGCAGAATATAGGTAGAAGAAGAAAGGCGAGAGTAGAGCTGGAAGAAAAAAGATTAGTGGAGAGTACTGGAAAGGAAAACGTGAACATGACAGACTCTTGGAAGAAATTTGTGAGAGGA
Organism: Perissodus microlepis; assembly: GCF_051167445.1. Taxonomy (NCBI): domain Eukaryota; kingdom Metazoa; phylum Chordata; class Actinopteri; order Cichliformes; family Cichlidae; genus Perissodus; species Perissodus microlepis. Next base: position 39,714,557 of record NC_140482.1, on the reverse strand, counting down.
AAGGTGCGAGGCAGTGCTGTATGCCAGACGGCCGATCTTCCATCATGCAGCAGCATCCGCCACTTCTCCCACTGGGTGTGAAATGCCTCATTCAATCTTGGAACAGACTCTTACTTTCTCAAGAGCTCCTTCCATTCATGTTTAGCCAATATAAATGAATTGCCCATAGATTTCCATATGCTTGATTCCCTTGGATGGGACTTCAGCTCTCACTAATTTCCTGTGAAGTGCAGAGCTCTGATTTTTCCTTAAAAGTATATTAAAATGGATTTTGGACGGCTTTGATCAAAAGGAAGGCTGTACATGCAGTTTTTGAAGTTTATTGTGCCCTCTTGCAGTTTGCCAAGACCAACATCCAGTGAGCGCTGCCAATAATGACTCCAGCTCATTTCTTTCAAAGAAACAGATTGGGTCAACACCTGACCGTCCCTTAAAACCGTCCATTTTAGAGTGTTTGCTGTAGTTATATTGGTGCAGATGTTGGTGTTGACACAGGTGCTAACATTAAAGTAATCTCCAGCCTTTGATCAAGCTCTTCCTTGTAGTTGATGAATTTTAATAGCTTGTCTTAAAAACAAAATATGCTCCAATTATTTTATTCCACTGTTGTATCTCCACGTAACAGCTCTGAAACTGGGGAAGCTGAACTGCACCTGGATGCGCCGGATTCAATCACCACATGGGTGGCAGAAGTTGTTTCCCTGTCCGAGCAGAAGGGGTTGGCTTTAGGAACGAGAGCAGAGCTTCGCACCTTCAAGCGCTTCTTTGTGGACTTTACGCTGCCCTACAGCTTAATCAGAGGGGAGCAGACCAAAGTTCCCCTCACCGTCTACAACTACCTGCCTACCTGCTCTGCGGTAAGATGTTTTCTTAATGTGGCAGATGGACAAGTCTCTGACATTAGTTCGTAGCAACTGCCTTCAAGTCCAATCTTGACATCATATTCTTTAAGACAGGACATGTCACATCTGTGCTTTTTAATCATTTATGACTTGTAGACCATCGCAGAACATATTTTTTAATACATTTTCACTAATTATAGGTTTGTATGACATGTTATGCAAACTCTTAACAGTTAGTTTTAACACTAATCCTAAAATGACTCCATCTAAACTTGCTAAGAGTCTATTAGAACATCAAGTTAGGAACCACAATGACGTCACTGAGACGTCTCTTCCTATTTAAAGGCAGTTTTTCCTTCCCACTGTCGCCAAGTGCTTCCTTACATGGAGTCGTTGGCTTTTCTCGCTATTATCGTAGGGTCTTTAACTTACAATATAAAGCACCTTAAGACAACTGTGATTTGGTGCTGTATAACAGACCATTCTCACTCCTGAGGCGTAATATACCGACGATTTGTCACGTCCCAAGGTGTTCCATAGGAACGCGCCCGGCGCGAACGGTGACCTTCAGCATTCTTATGCTGCGTGCTGGGTTGTGGATGAAATCCAGTAGAACGACGGTCCCGTGGTAATAGACGTTCCAGCCATGTATTCCAGCCCTAACCATAACCTTATCCCTGACCTTAACCACCACTTTAATGACGTTAGATAGTGTTTTCCAAAGCGATTTAAGTAAAATAAACGTACATGTGTAGATTCATTCCAAACGGTTCTCATGTTTCCTAATTTTTCCGATCTCGTAATATAGGGACGTGTTGGGTGCCCGGAAGCGTAATATACCGACGATTTGTCACCTAGCGTCAAATGTTATGCTTTGGGAGTGAGAACGTGTTGCATATAAGTAAAAATGACATTGAAATTGTATTAAAGTGAAGAAGAGCAACCCATGATGTAGCGCCCGAAAAATTAAAAGACCACACTCGGCAAATATTTCAGTAATCTGAATTTGATAGTTAAATAAAAGACGTAGGCAGACAGACAGACTGCTCACAACTCTCACTATGATCAGACCCCAGATTTGGTTAAGAAAAAGGTTTCTAAGAGGAAAAGAGAGAAGGATCATCAAAAAAGAAACTGGAGGTTTGTCAGTCAAATGAGGCATAAAGTAGGCGCTCCGTTTAGTTATTAGACAGAAGTAGGTCAACGATAAGCTGATAAAATCCATAGTCATAGAGATTTGGGAATCTTGGAACGGGATGAAACCAGCCAACACACAAATGAGTTCTCAAACCACTTCAGGACCCCTTAGAACACCTCCTTCCAGCGGCTCTTTATGCAGAGCTTGTGGTTCAGACCGGATACGTCTTGGAATTTGTCCAGTCCTTCATTTTGTTCATAGCTATGCACTAAAAATGGTACATGCCATAAATCACAGAGGATTTTCCAGGTAGGAAATATTAAAATATAAGATGCAAATAACTGTGTTGATCTATTTCTTTAAATTATTATTTCTGCATGTATCAGAACTGGTTCGATATTATATACACATGCAGAACAAATATTTTCAAGTGAAATAACTTCTTCGGTAGTAAGTATAGGTTTGTAATGTGACGATGAAGAGATTAGCCTAGTATGTTTGTTTCAGCACTTACTCCGAAGAGCCCTCTAAGCTCTGTCCTGGCCTTAAATGGGTCCATCCTGCACGCCATACGGATGACATCATGATGTTTGCAGATGAGCCTGTTAAATGGCCTGTGCGTGTGCTGCCCTGATGTCATGTTAGGTGAATATGCAAACCAGAATAGCCCATCCTTTGATGTCCACCCCAGCAACATGTGATTCCTATATTTTCTGCTCAGTTATTTATGACTTGTGGCATGCGGATAAAGAACAGTTAAAAGATCCTTCTGCATTACTGAGCCCTGTGAAAATTGGACGATGAGTGGAACTTAATCCTTCAGGGAGTTTGAGAAGCATGAGTCAGTCAGCATGGAAAATTCACAGTGTGATTTAAAAAATTCGCCCTTGCTTTCAGAGCTTTGATGAAGCACGCTATATGAGGGAGGGGCGTGCCTAACAGATATGATGTCATTAAAGGCTATCAGAGGAGATCGCTTTTCTCTGATTTGTCTCTTCTTCTTCTCTCCACTCGCAGGTTCATTTAAAAGTGTCGGTTCCAGAGGGTATCAAGTTTGTTGGCCATCCTGGAAAGCTTTATCTCACCAGGAAGAAGTGTGTTGCTCCTGGAGAGGCTGCTCCTACAAATATTGTATTGTCGTTCACTGAGCTGGGATCAGTTAACATCACAGGTATCCACAGAGCTCAGTCAAATTCATAAAACTCGCTTATTATTTTATTTCTAGTACTACGTTGATAAAGTGGCAGAAATGTTTTAATTAGGAAGCCAAAATTATTTTGTTGGGACACGTATATGTGAGCCACAGGGCAAAGTCAGAGGGCAATTTTTCACTTCTTCCAACTGTGGAGAAGCATCTCTGCAGCAGTGCATGCTCATGGATGGTGATTGTGTTACCAGTACTATAAAAGCATAGACCTGACAATGCCATAAAGTTCCCATTCTCTAGATCAGCCATGCTTTAGAAAAAAAGAATGATGCAAGGTTTTGATGCTAATGTGAATGTTACAAGATTGATTTGTGCTGACTCATGGAAATGGCCTTATTTGCATTCTTTAGTGGCGTGGCACTTACAAGCAACAGCAAGCTTTCACCAGGACTTTGGTCCACTCAGTGTGATTCCACACAAAAGGGCGAGCCTATGACTGAGGAAAGCTTTGCTGGCCAAGGAGCCGTGTGTGTGATCTGGTCACCCACCCAGGTTACAAATAGTCCCCTCCGGAGCGCATGTGAAAACAAAGCAGGCCAGCAGTGGGGGAGTAACCAGAGCTGCACTGTGACACTCAGTGGCATGTTGATGAGTTTGCAGGTCACTGGCGGTCAATGGGCCCCCCATGGCCCCACTCCTAGTCCACTAGCCCCTTGTGTTTCCTTCTCACTACACACACACAAAGAGACACAATTGGCACAGGGCCACATTTCCAGTGGGCTCCCCAGCAAAAGAACTGGGAATCCTTTTACAGATATGCTTGTCTTGTCTAATGTATTTTGATGTCTGGAAATTTTGCAAAACATATTTATTTGACTGCTGATCATCTCACTAAGAAACTAATTAAGGTAATTAGAAAAAAAAAGTATCCCAAATAGACTTACAGAAGTACAGATGGGAACAGGCTCACTATGCCTCATTTCCCTGGCTAAAGAAGAGCAATTGCTCAAGCCACTGTCTCTGAAGCTGCATATGGTGTCAACAAAAACAAAATCTTAAGCTGACTTTTGTTCTGTACTGCCTTCACAGCTCGTGCCATTGCCTTTAGTGAACCAGGCTGCTGCTCAGATGGATTCCAGATAGGCAAAATAAGTAATGACATGATCCAAGGCCAGGACTATGTCCGTAGGACTGTCCTGGTTGAGGTAAGAAAGCTGAGATTTTCCTTTAATATTTTTTTTATCCTTTAATCTTTTAATAAGAAAGAACTACTTTTTTATTGTTTGTTTTGTGTATTTCTGTAATGTTTTTCTGCATCTTTTCTCTTGCTGCCACCCTGTTTACAGCCAGAAGGCCTGCCCAGAGAATACACCTACAGTGTTTTCTTCTGTCCAAATGGTCAGTGTAAATCATTTTTAATTGATATAGCATAATGAGAATAAGCCTTAAACTTTACAAAGTTCAAGTTTATTTTGCATTTCATTTCTCAGAGAGGATTCATATTTCTACCCCCAACAAATATGAGTATCAGTATGTGAAAAAGCCAAGCAGGATGAACCAGTTCCAGGTGGCAGTAAAGACACACAACGATGCCCATTTTGCCCTCTCTGCCAGTCCCCACGACAGCGCAGAGATGCTGGAGATCGTACTCGGGGGCAGGCAGAACACTCGTTCCTGGATTTCCGCTGGCAAAATGGGCGAGCCTCTTGTCAGCGTCCCTACGCCAGGGATCCTGTCTTGGGATGAGTTCCGCAGCTTTTGGATCAGTTGGAAGGGAGGTGTGGTACAGGTAAGAAGAGAAAGGAATCATAGATGTAACACTTCCAAATGTACGGCATATTTGCTTCGAGGTTGTGCTCGGATGCTCTGACACAAAAAGAAGTGCGGCAGGCCATGGGGTCTGTGTGTTAGGAGAGCTGGCGCCGTTTTTACTGGTGTGCCTCTGGGTGAACTCACACTTAACAGGGGACACTGAGGGCAGTCGATGATCCATGGCCAAGGACTTGCATGGCAGTGAATGGCTGGCACACCACTTCCCGGCTCCAGCCACAGCATTAATTAGACTTGCACCATTCACCAAAGGCAGTAATTAAAAAGCCGCGTATTACTTCCCAAAGTACTTTGGGAATACGTTTATTTTCTTCAACACCAATAGCGTTGGGAAATGGATGAGTTTCATGGTCTTATGGTGTAATGTGATTATGAAATTAAACTCTTATACGGGAGAGCAAGTGTGCTCTGCATGGGTCTGTGTGAGTGTTTGTTTTTGGGATTATCTGTGGGAGGTGCATGAATCACAATGGCATCACCAACAGCTGGAAGAAGGACCAGCTGGAAAGGAACTGTACCAGTAGGTTCACAAATCCTCTCCCATAAAAATTAAAATCTTTAACACTGTTAGCATGTTCATATGGGTTTTTATATATATATATATGCTATGAGAGAAGTCAAAGCCATGGCTAAGAATTTTCACTTTGTACCTCTATATGTACCAGTGACAGTCTTAAAAACACGGATTCAAACAGCCAGCGTGTCTATGAAGATACCAATATTTGGTAGTTGGTATCCTACTCTAAGCCCAACGCAGCGTTTTCTGCTAAGACAATCGGACAATGAGAGCAAATTGAAATAGCATTGGGTTAACTTATAGCTTTATTAAACTTGCATGCAGTGTGTTGGCGCTATTGCTTGTGAGAAAAGAGAGGGGGGTTTCTTTTCTACTTCCTGTATCCATTTTCTAAAAACTTCCCTGATGTTTTGGCTGGTTGGTTGGTGGTTAACCAGGACCAGGAGGGCACCTGCTTTGTAACACACTAGTGGAAATCCTTTATTTTATTCAGTTTGAATGGGTACCATCCAGGCAGTGCCCACTGTGGATTTGGGACCTTTTCCATCTCCTGATCGTCTGGATGGATGTTGTGTCTTGCTTTAAGTAGCAAGAGAACCCACTTATGAGTTAGTGAGGCTCGCAGATGCAGTCAAACAATAAAGGGGTGAGGAGGGAACTGAGTTCTTGGAGCCTAGTTTCAGTAACAGATTATCTGTCAGCTATCTTGGGTCTAATCTGTGCCAGTGTTTTTGTTGGTATCGTCTATTATGGGGCAAAAATAATGAAACATTTCAAGCAAATGCAGAATAATAATTACAAATAATTATTCCTGCGTTCCTTCCAGGTGGGCCATGGTTTACATCCAACCAATGAATCGGTCATCCTGCGATGGGCAGGCCAATTCACAGGACAGGTTTGACACTTTTATGACATCTTTGTTCCAACTCCAGGAAATTTCTTTAGAGATCATTTCTGTAAAAATACTTTTTCTTCCATCCAGGTGCGGCACATAGGCTTTTCTACAGGCTGGGGCTCAGTAGGGGAGTTCAAGATTTGGAGGAAGGAAGACTCTGATGACAACCACAATGAGGCTTTCACACTTGGAGTCCCACAAAACATGGTGCCTGGATCAGAAAGAGCTGCTGCATTTATGATTGGTAAACTGTTTTCTGGTTGGATGCTTATACATTCCATATACTATTATTACTTCCATCATTGTGTCATTTACATCTGAAAAAAAAAACTATTTTAGATCATGCAATCCTCAAGTGAATGGAACTAATATACAGCACATTTTGCAGTGTCAGTAAGTGAAGTGTGTTTGTGTATCTTGCTCTAATATCAGGTGATGTTATGGGGCCAACTTTGCATAACCTGGACAAGCTCTTGAGGCTACCCTTTGGGTGTGGAGAGCAGAATATGATCCACTTTGCCCCCAATGTCTTTGTTTTGAAGTATCTGCAGAAGACCAGGCAGCTCAGCCCTGAGGTTGAAAATGAAGCAACTGACTACTTACTTCAAGGTAAAGAAACTGAATCCTAACAAATCGCTTCCTTGGATCAGATATTCAGTATTTTCTTTTCCTCGTAGGTTAAATATGACCTCCTCGCTAAGACAAGCTCTGATGGTCTCTTTAGAATTATTTTTTCATGTCCAAATGTGCTTGAGCTGTCATCAGAGTATTTAAGATAAATAATATATTAACAAGATGCTGAGTTAACTCAGTAACACCAATATGGTGATTCTTAAACATATGGATTACTTTCAGTACCACAGATTCTGCCATTTGTGCCCTCCCAAATACCCACCGATGTAAACCCAGTTAGAGACCAGCACTTTAAACACAGGAACAAGGAAGTTATTTAAGTTCTTCAAGAGTGTGTCATGAATCTCAACATATCAAATCCTTTCTGGCATGAAGCTGCGCAAAGTGGCGTCATGCTCAAAGAAAGGAATGATTTCTAACAGTTTGCTGTTTTCTTAAAGTTATGCACCATAATTGGGCTGTCTGCAATCAACAAGAATATAGTTTACCTTGAATAACGGAGTTCATTTATCAGACAAAAAGTTTTTTGGCAGCGGAGCCTTGGACTGGCTGGGATTCAAAACTTTGAATCATAACCTGAAACATAAAGGTTTATTCAGAGTTATCAAGATTAGTCTTTGTCCCTCACAAAGATATAAAAGGAAAACTTCAACTTTAATAAATGTCAATAGGCTTTATTATTGTGCCACACAAGGACAGGTCACCCTGCATATATATGTAAATTCAAGAGTTTGCCTTTGACACTCGGGCTGACCCTAAAACAAAGTGGAAATTCAGCTACCGAGTGTCTACTGTCTTAGTTACAGCAACAAATGTTTGAATATTGGTAAATTATTATATTGTGGGCTATTTTTCTTGTTCGTTTGTGTTTTTTAAGACCTGAAAACTATGCTGGATTCACCCTCTTGGAGGCAAGCACCAGAACATCTTTGCACAGTTTGCATAGTTGCAAGTGAAACCACTTGACTGCAGATGTAAGAACATCGGGAGCATGTCCGAGCAAACGTTCTGTTTTCCTTCATTTATTTAGTCGCAGCACACTATGCACCACAGAGCTGGGTGAAGAATCAGAAATCAATGCCAAAAGAGAATTTCAGGGATCCACAAATGTTATATTTTTGAAATGTATTTGAATTTTTTGGCTACCTTTTAATATACCGTGTTTAGTTTCACTGCGTTGATTCTGGGCTGCCTGATCTTCCAAGCTCACACGGGCTAGTTAACATGGTGGTGCTTCTCCTGCACATTACTTTTATTCTGTGCACATTTCTGCAGTGGTGGATAAAAACTAAAAAAAATACATCCACCTCGAGATTTATCAGCAAACCTGAAAAAGATGTACATAATTTCTGCGTGTTCTTAGGAACCAACCTTTCTTACAGTACTCTCTTCTCATCCAGGCTACCAGAGACAGCTGACCTACAAGCGGCGGGATGGATCATACAGTGCTTTCGGAGAGAGGGATTCCTCTGGCAGCATGTGGTAAGTAGCTGTAGGTGTAGTTGCTGAAATGTGCACAACACATACCATCTAAGCTATGCTTGGCTGTAGCCACATTCTTCAGCTTTCAGTGGGACATAGGTTGCCGGCCAAAGCAGTAAAGTTTTTATCAAAACCTTCGTACGCTGTGCTCATATTAATCTATTCCTGTTGGTATGTTTAAATCTCTGAGTTTTTCCCTTTCGAGTGTTTATTGCATGTTTACACTGCCTGGAGGCAGGCAGGCAGACAACCATGTTAATATTTATAAAACTCGATTCGGTTGTCTCAATGGGGAGCTCCACTGCTTGTATTTTGAGGCCCACGCAGAATGTACATACCTCTGGTTGATTTATGAACTGAGGTGGGTATTGTGATATTTAGTAGAGCTAACACCGTGAAACAGCAGGTTACATAAATGACAGAGAATCATAAACAAACTGCATAATTAGATCCCTGAGGTAGGCAAAGTTGTCAAGATTTATTTGCAATTAATCAGGGTTCATATCCGTAGCACTGAGTGGACCCATGCTGCTTTGGCCCCACAAACAAGCTCTTAATGCCACTATTGGAGACAGTGTTATAAGTTGTCTGGAGCCACTTTACCAAAAAGGTTTTACCTTTTTTTGACATGGTCTAGAAAATAGAAATGGTGCATGTCTCCTTATGACTCACTACCTGGGTGTAATTGGTAATATTAAACCGCTGCTGAAAGCTTGAACTCTTCCCCTGATGACTGTGAGAGGATATGAGGATGTAACCAGCAGCGGTTTGGAGTTTTCCTTGGCACCCAGGGTAACAAGTGTGGGCTGTGGGCACAACACAGATGGTGAACATTCAGTAAAACTGTATCAGACACTTTATGAATCCATCAACAACATGTTTGCATCCAAAACAAGCCCAGCTTTTGCTTCAGACTCCGGGTTCATGAGCAGAGCACTGCTTTACTGCCTGCTTAAAAGCAGCTGTAATGCAGTGTTAATGTATCCCAGGATGTGAAAATGTATCAGTATGGAAATTGACAGGGTTTAATGAAAATACAGAGCAGAATGACACGGGCTGGCAATAATGGTTAGGTGTGTAGCGCTAATTATCTCTGATGTCAAGGCTGTTAACCGTTCACAAACTGGGCTGAACGTTCGCTGACTTGATGTTGTGCAAAAGTAGAGAAACGCTGGCAAAGAAAGAAATTATGAGATGTGTTTCTGACCCTTTACCTCTTTCATTCTTATGGTGATAAGAATTAAAAGACCAATATTTTGCAAATACAAAAATATAGAGATAGAAGAAGCAAGTGATGACTTCACCCATTCATTCGCACTGGAGCTGAGTTTAAGCTGAGTGCAGGGCTGTCAAAAATAAAGGCCGGGGACCAGAATCAGCTCGGTAAAGACTCCAATCCGGCCCAGCTTTGGAAAATGTAAAGTAGGGCCTAAATTTTCAACTTTTATCTTAACTTTTAGAAAAATTTTTCTAATGATAAAGACATTCCTATGGCCATTCTTACTACACTGAAGTAATTAAGTAATAGTTAGCAATTAAAGGACCGAAAAGTTCTCCTATAGAAATTTCATTTTTTTTACAGTGTCCACAGTTAAAACAATAAATAGGGCATTCCTTAGAATAAACAGACATCTGGGCAATGAGAAGCCACATCTTTTTCTGTAGTTTTACACATTTCCTTTTTCCAATTCGTACCCCAAAGAGTTGTGCTGACAGATATTTTTCACTTACTTCAAGCAGAATTTCTTTATCATGCAGAAAAACTGAGACATACAATTGAATTTGCACTTCTTTTTCTTATATTAAGATATCTCCAAGATTAAATGTGCATTTTAACCTCTATACACTGACAGAAAGGAGAGTTTCACTGATCCGACCCACATCAAAGTGATTTGTATGCTGCCCACAATGTAAAATGACTTCGACATCCCTGGCCTAGAGATTCGCTTTGTGGTCCACACCATCTCTTCTGGTTGGAGCCAGAATCTTCCAAATATGGGAAGGGAGCTAGAGCAGACGAGTGACACTTGATCCTGACTGGGGTGCATAGCTAATGTGTACACATTGTACTTAATGCCAAAATTGCCTTGTCAGTCTCACTAGACCAGGCATGTCTTTTAAGCCAACCACACCCCTAGAAATACCTCCTTTCAGGCCTGATATTTGCTTCATATTGGAATTAATTTCAAGATGATCACCAGCACACTGAATCGTATGAAGTGGATTTAGCGAATGACATCACACGGACTTGTGGAACCAATTTACAGACTTACTATTTAATGAGAGAGGTTGACTCATTTTCATTTGGGGTCTATTGAAGGCAGAGATTCCTGTTTTGTTTTTTTAAGCCAGCACCTGGTGATATTGTACTTTAAAGTACTTCTGGATTGTCTTCAATTTAAGATGTGAAGCCCGTTCACTGACAACATCAGTTTCCCCTCACTTAATCCCTAATGTGACCTTTACCCCTAAAAGTAATTGAAGCCTTGAACTTCATTTCAAACTAGAGGTATGAATTCACAATTCGGATACAATTACAAGACGTTTACATTCCCCCTGCACAATATTTTTAATATTCCAGGCAGACAGTAAATAAAACTTCAGAGTGAAGGCTGTCTTGCAAACTGCAATAAGCCTTCAAATTGTCTTGTATTCTTTAATTTTAGCTAAAAGAATAAAGCAAAGTTGTAGTAAATCAAAATGTGCTTTAAAAACTTGTTGCTTTTTCCTTATATAATTATCCTTAATAATAGGGTTTAGTTCTTGGCTCTACGTGTTGAGACCGGCATGTCATTTGTGTCTCGACCCAAAGATTGATCTGACAGCATTAGCAGGGTTACAGGCTGAATACCTGAGATTAAAAGAACTGATACACACTGCTGCATTAACTTAATATCTGTTTCCATTCCTGTGCCAAACCTGTATGTCAGTGTTTGTGTTGTCGCTTTCCTTCTATTTGCAGATGTGTTGTAAAATATGTTTTAAAGTAAAGTCATTTACTGTGTTAACTATATGATATATATAGTGAATCCAGGCTCGTTAAAGTAACGATAAGCACTTTCTCTGAATCCACCTCGCAAAATTCTCCTTAAAGCTTATCAACCTCAGCTTTATCGTGGAGCACACCCATGTATTGTCTCAGAAAAGTCCTTTAGCTCTGACGGGGCTGAATAAGTGTAGCTCATAGAGAGGATTTGGATGTGTGGAGTCAGAAAACAGGAGAAACAATAAGTGAAGGTGAGAGTCGTGAGATGGTGACCTTAGTCGTGGGGTGAGTGGTGGAAGTGAGCTTGTCTACTGCTTCCTTCCTTCTCCAAGCTAAATCATATTTACATTTTCCAGTACCTTTCCCTGAAGCCTAACATTTAAAGTCAGTGACACAATATCACTTAACATTATAAAAATTCCAGCGGACTTGTGGCTTCAGCCCTAGTTTTGTCTCTGGGGAGGAATAATCCAGGTTCCAACCACGGAAGATTTAATGTTTTTGGTTTATGAGTGCAAAGATCTTTTTTTCCAGTTCATCCCCTCTGGTACTCTTTTCTTGGAGTGTGATCTCACTTACAAGCTGCGTTGAGAAACTAGAGTGTGACCTGTTTGTTTATTCCGTTATTTCTCTCTTGTGTTTCTTTCTCTTTGTTGTAAACAGCTTACCTCATCCTGTAAGTCTCTTTTGGTAACGGGGTGCTGTAATGGAATGTCTTGCTGTCACTGAGCAGTTGTTGGCCAGAGACTGCTGCTTTCTACCAGTACCGGGAGGTCTGTTGTTTATGGATGCGTGTATGTTTATTAGCTCAGCCGTGTCCCCCGGGGCTGACCTTAGCCTTTCTCCATTTCTCCCCTGGTTCTTCTCCACTGTGGCCCACTAAAGCCACAGCTCATAAACTCTCAGTTGCACTCCCAGGCCAACTGGATTCCCAACCTTCGTTCCTGATATTCATGTTTGTGTAAGTTTCGGAATGCTTTCGGGGAATCTTCGAATCACAACCAGAAACATACTTGATTGGCCCGTGTGCAATTTCACATTCCCAAGAGCACAGCTGCCGCATCCTGTAGCACTGATCAAACCCTGCCGCACCCATCTGCTCCCCTCCTTACTTCCTTGCTTTTTTCCATTTCATCAGCTCCATCTATACATACCAGTCCTCTTGGAAACCACATCCCAACATTTATGGACGTCTCTATCAGCCCCTCTTCCCATTTGTTGACAGATAGAAAGAGTGTGGAAAAACTTCTCAGTCCACTCAAATAGTGATTCCATATGTTGTCAGAGATCTTTGATATCTTTTCCTTTCCCTTACCCGTCTTTTTTTCTCTCACCTCCATCTGTCCTTCCTCTAAGGTTGACAGCATTTGTGCTGAAGTCCTTTGCCGAGTCTCAAGGATTCATCTACATCGACCCCGATGAGCTTCATGCAGCCAAGTCTTGGCTCATCAAGCATCAGGGAGATGACGGCTCCTTCCCCGCTATGGGACGCATCCTCAACAAAGACCTGCAGGTAGGGCTGTGTCTACATAGATGTGAGGTGACAGATGTTTCATTTTCTGTGCTTGCAAAGCAGGAACGGGTGTAAGAAGTAGATTGGATAGACAAGATGGATAATGGCATTGATTGAGAGGGCAATAATCACATAAATTTACAGCATGAACCTGGTGTCAGACTTCTTAGCTAAAGGATTTCTGGACCGATGAATACATTTAAAGTTTAACAATATTTATACTGCGGAGAAATGAGAGCCGAGATGTTATTAAGTGTAAACATGTCTGGTTTTGACCACAGGGAGGAATCCATGGGAAGATTTCACTTACAGCTTATGTGGTAGCAGCTCTGTTGGAGACAGGGATTACCACAGAGGTAAGCAGGCCAGCAGCACTGAATGACACTGCAGACTATTTATTCCTCTCGCTTCACAGTTGCTCCTCAGGGGCAAACGAAATAGTGTTGAATTAGGCAGGCCTAAACAAACCCACTAAAACATGCTAAAGTTTCTCATTTTGACTAATACGTCACGTAAAATCAACGCAGTGGTGTAAAATTTGATTCATGGTTTCATCCAGTCTCAAAGTGAGGTGCTTTACTTAATAAAACATACCTGCCATATACTCCTAAAGTCCTTCCTCCCAGCCTGGGTCGTGTGTGGACGTATCGCTGCATTCCTCATAGTTGTGAAGATGGATGTGTTGGCAGTCCGCCTGCTCAAATTTGTTATGCCCCAGTGCTGCTAATGTACCGTCTTATCACATTTAGGACTACTTCAAAAGTTTCAGGCTGATGTGCAGAGACATTTGATTCCCATGAAAGACACCTCTGTTGCATTGCTCTCTTTCTGCCATCTGTTTTTTCCCTTTGTCCCTCCGCTTTGCTCTATTTTTTTCCCACCTTGCTTTTTCTTTATTCTCCTACTAGTAGCCGCCCTTGATAAATAAACATTAGTGTTCACTAAAAGAAATGGAAAAGTTAGGAAAAGAGTCTTCTATGATCGTCCTCAGCGTGTGCTGGAAATTCCTTAAACATGAAAGCATCCAAACCTCAGATTGTTTTTGTCTTTGCTCACCAATCGTCCAGATAGTTGACTCTTTATTTAGCATTTCCTCCGCCTGGCTCCTCTCCACCCATCTGTCTTCCCCCCTTCCTCTCCTATCTCTCCCAGAAGGTTTCTTCTGAGAATCTGTGCTTTTACAACTGATAAAAACCAAAAAGGTATCCTTCACTTCAAAGCAGTACACCCCCCCCCCCCCCCCCCTCAATTTCACTTAATTAAAAGATGACTGCTGCAATTACAGTGAGTGGCTCTGGAGGCCTATCATCGCATGGATGAGAGGGAAGGTCACGTCTGCATGAGATGAAAGTCACTCTCAACTTTTTAATGGCTAAAATGAGTGTTTATTCAATAACTACTGTCGTGTTTTTGGACAGAGCAGCCTCTAAAAAAAAATTAGGTTGGTGATGATTTTGTGTGCGTGTGTTTGCATTGGGGACACGGGATTAAAAGTGTAGCAGTAGTTTCAATAAGTAAAAGCTATATCTGATGATCCTGGGATATAGAATTGCACAAGCAGACCAAATCACTATAACCCACTCTGTTATTTGCAATGTAAACTATAGAGATTTTGTCGCAATGTTAACAGCGCATTAAATGTGAAATGTAAAATTCTGCTTCACCCATTAACAGCGGACATCAGCTATTAGATATGAAATGTGCTTGTATCAAGACATACACATATTTCTGCCAATATGACACTGAGTAGAACATTTTTACAGATTCTAGAAAAATGTCTCTCTGCCACATTTTGTAAACTTTTGATCACACGTTCATCTGTGTTTGCCCTGTGGTCTTTCTTGTCTGGTCCAGGAAGAGAAAGTGGCAGTGGCTAAAGCCAAGGACTTTCTGGAAGGGAACACATACACTGCTGATGATCCTTACACTACCGCTCTGTCTGCGTATGCCTTGGCGCTGCTACGCAGTCCTTATGCCCCGCTGGCCTTGCGCCGCCTCAACCACATGGCTATCACACAAGGTACCACTATGAGCAATACTGTTAGTAGTAGTAGTATTTTAAGTCAGAACTTAACCAGGAAAATTGAATCAAGTATTTTTTGTAACCACGACAATATTGCACATTAAAATGTAGAGATTTAGATCTTCTTTGGTCAAATCTTTGTAGAAAAACAAAAGTATTACTGGTTTATATTTACAGCTTCCTGCTCACAATTTGAACAAGCAGTCAGACCCAAACTATAGGAGAGCAGCTACTTTAAAACCAGCTGCTGCAGTATTCAGCAGCAGTTCGCTCCACCCCTCCCTTTCCCCTTGTCTTTCTTATCTTATTGTTGATTTCCTTTGGCCATTTCCTTGTCTTCCTCTTGCCTGAAACGTTCTGCAAGTTTGGCAGATTTAACAACGTTGCAGGCGTCAGGGGGAGTGGGGCTCTTCCTTGATAGCAATAATTTTATTCCCCAGGTACAGTAAAGGCATAGGGTGGGGTAGCAAAAGGATAATCAGGATAATGATCCATGAAATATCTAGCATAGTTAGTGAGCCCACAGTGCTAATGTGTTGAATTTTGCTTGTTTCACTTTGTCTTTGGGCTGGCACCATCCCCATTCTGGTGTGGATGTTTTCTTTTAGTTTTTATCAAAGGAGATTGATGGAAGGAGCGGTGAGTCGTTACCCCTGCCTGTCTGTTTCACCTGGTTTGTCTTTATAGATGGACTAACTCACTGGAGTTTAACTGGGAGCACAATGACAGATGAAGACACTTTCATGGGCTTCAGTGATGGCCTCGCTCAGTCAGGTATATTGTACATCTGCAGAATAGCTCCTGCATGTGTAATATAATGCAAAGGAGGTGACAGCACAGTACTATACACTAGCTTTGAATTAGCCTCTGTCAATAAAAACACACTGAGAAAATTGCAACTTTCATTCTTATTGTTAACACCAGCAATATAGCACTGATTGAGTTTTTTAATTCTTGACAATAAAGCTAAGAGTCGAAATACTGCCCTTCAAAATCAGTTTTTATTTGTAGTGGTATCAGCAGAAGTGGAGATGACTGCGTATGGTCTTTTGACCTACACGCTGCTGGGGGATGTGGCATCTGCCCTACCCGTCGTCAAATGGCTCTCCCAGCAAAGGAATGCCTTGGGTGGCTTCTCCTCCACACAGGTACCTCTGTTTTTCTTTTCTGTATTTTGTTGTAGATTAAATTAACTATAAGTAATAAATGACAGCAAACTGTCTTTCAGTGTTATGGACAGTTACTACTAAAGTATAAATTGTTAACTTGGTGCTTCTTGAAAACCCCCTGTGCCAGGACACATGTGTGGCTCTGCATGCTTTGTCGGAGTATGCCATCCTGTCTTATGTCGGAGGGGTAAACCTCACTATCTCACTGGCCTCCACCAACCTTGACTTCCAGGAGACCTTTGAACTCAATAGGGACAACAAGAAGCTCCTCCAGAGTGCCAAGGTAACCTGAATACATGGTCTAGTTTAATGTCAAGGCTGTTCAGCGTTTTTGCACACAGGTCATGAAGGAAAATGAAGACGTTGTCCTTACGCACATGTAACACACAGCAGGATATACACACATCTAGTTTAGGCTAGCGTGGTCACACACACAACACCCACTCGGTCGCTGTGAATCCTTCTGACAATAAACAAGCTATCCTCATGTGGGAGCAACAAAGGACGAACTCTGCAATATCTAATGTCTTGAAAAGTCTGGAACTGCAGTGCGGTGTGTGAAGATGACCTAATTTGACAGCCTTTATCAAAAATGAAATCCCTTAATCATTACCAGTACTTGAGGTGGTAAATCCTCCTTAAGAGAACCCAGTGCACTTTAATGCAGTTTAGGAGCTGTGATTGATGAGCAGTTATGTACCAGAGCCACACACCGGTATTAAACATTAATCCCCGTTTCCGTGTTCAACTGTGCAGTAGCCAGGACCTTTTGATACTGCCAAACCATACCAGGCTTAACTGGGCCGGATTTCCCAAAAGCACCTTGTTGGTCTGTTGATTTAATAACTGGATTTATTACAAACTTGACAGCTTGGGCATGAACTACCTTGGCCAGAGCACTGTGGTGTCAGGTCAGCACTACTCTGTGTGTGTGTGTGTGTGTGTGCGTGTGCGTGTGTGTGTGTGTGTGTGTGTGTGTGTGTGTGAGAGAGAGAGAGAGAGAGAGAAAGCGCTCCATCAGCCAGCTGGAGTGGTTCAGGTGAGAGTTCAGTAGGTTCTCTCTGCCAGGCATATTCCTCCACTGTGATTAGTAGTGTCATCTTAATTGGGGCAATTAAGGCCTGCTGGTTAGTAGCCAGGGAACCACAAGTGGCAGTGTAGCAGCCTACAGCATTCATTCACTTGATAAATGACTCATTCACCTCTCCCTGCCCCCCCTGACTCTCTTTGTTTCTCCTCTCTCTCCCATTTTTTCAGATCCCCAGTATCCCCACAGGCCTTTTCGTCAGCGCTAAAGGAGAAGGCTGTTGTCTCATGCAGGTACTGTGCTACTACAGACACAAGGCTCACACAAACACACATTTGCATTCTTGAAAATTGCCCAAAATTGAACTTTAATGCAATGCTTATTTCAGTGACTCACAGCAACACTCTGCCAGTAGGGGAGAGGCTCCATAACGCCTCAAATTCCAACATGAAATTTGAAATGATCTGGCATAATTTGGCCAGTTGTTTTGGGGTGTGTTGATCCCTGTTGTCTCTCCCTGCCTTGTCACAGACAAACAAAAGCCCCTTTTATAAACAGAAAGAGTTATTTTTCTTTGTAGACGATGACCATGCCTCTCTTCTTAACACTCATACTCAAACATGTGTCTGCTTTAAAACTAAACAAGTTGTAAATGAAAAAGCATGTGCGATCAAAGATGTTTACAGTCCCATTTTCCGAATCCTGTATTTGAAATCTGACTTGATTTGGATGAGGCACTAGAGGATGTGGTGGTCGGCTTCCAGCTCTCTCCCCTCTGCATGGTTCCCACACACAAACATGTTTTTTTTTCTTCACACCTCTCTCCCTCTCTGCTTTCCCCATATCCACACCTCTCCGTGAGTCAACACACCTCTCTGTCAGCCCCTGGGGCCAGCAGCACCTGGGCTCTAATGAAATACTTGAGCGGTCCTGCCTGTGTATGTGTTTGTAGGCATGCAATGAGTATATGCAGTTGCCTCAGGAATATCATTTAGCAGCTCTGCTAGGGTCTCAGGTAACACTGAATGATTTATCAGAAATGTGGACAGTTCTGTTGAGAATAATCTTCTGTGAAATGAAAACGAGCATCAAAGCAGTGAGTTGTCCGCAGGCTAAAATACAAGCTGCTGAAAGCATTTCTGTTGTCCACAGAATATGATTTGCAGTTTATACTTTAAAGACCTTTTCTGCTTTCACTTTTTGATGTTAGAGGTTATAAAATAAGGCGTCAAATTTTTAAACATTTTGTTACTTTTCTTTATTTTACTGACCGTGTTGGTATTTTTTTTAAAAAGTAAAGCTTCCATCCAAAAAGTGAAATAATTTGGTTGAAAACAAAAGGCTTCACCTCTGTAAGATCAAAGTTAATAAAGAGGAAATAATCAGATTTCACTTTTTTAGAATAAACTTGAAATACGACAAAGACTACTAATCAAGATTTAATATCCGGATCACAAAGGAGCATTTGAAGTCTACAAGACCAACAGGTCACAGTCATACTACTGGCTTTATGAGACAGAACTGTTCTTAGGCATCAACATTTTTCAGTTAGCATAAGGCACCTCGAGGAATAATAATATTACTATTTGCAGTTATCATTAAACCAGTGGTATGGAAAAAGTGGTTGTTAGATTCAACCTAAGGGGAGCGTGAATGTCAATAACAGCTTTAATGGTTGTCCATTAAGCAACATAATGATACAGGGGAAAGTTGGAGAAATACTAAGGTCAGCATGCTTCATCAAATATGTGAGCTTTTACCATAATTTGGAAAATAGTTGCAAAATGATGGAAAAATGCAGTCATGGTAAAAATAAAGTACACTCACTTTCACTTCTAAGAGCTTACGCAACAGGACATAACAACATTCTGTTCCTTGGAAGTTCTTAAAATTGCGTAAACACAACCTCAGATGAACAACAAAACATGATGTATTACATCCGTCATTATTTAATCAAAAGCCAAAATGAAGAAGCAGTATGTGAAAAATGAAGTACACCTTTACTCCTTCCACGGGACTTAAGAAGGTGCTGCTAATCAGATGCAGTTGATTACTTGATCATCAGCAAGTGTGACCATGTTTGTAAAAGCAGAAGTTTTGGCAGTTTGGAGGTCTGGAGCATTCACGTGTGTTCACACAATGCCAAGAAGAAAAGTCACCAACAGTGATCTTGGAGAAGTAATTGTAGCTCCCCATCAATCTGGAAAGGGTTAGAAAACCATTTCCAAACAATCTTAAGTCCATCATTCTCCAGTGAGACATATAATTCACAAGTAGAAAATTTTTTAAACCATCTTCCCAGGAGTGAACATCCCAGCAAATTTTCTCCAAGATCTGACTATTCATTTCTCAGGGAAACAGTCCAAAAGTTGAGAGGTACATCTCAGACTCAATAGACCTCCGCTAGCATGTAAATGTTAAAGTTCGTGGCAGTACAGTTAGAAAAGGACTACCGTATTTTTCGGACCATAAGGCGCACTGGGTTATAGGGTGCATTAAGCAAAACAAAACAGTCAGATAAGTCAAACTTTACTCAACTCATTCTTCTTGCTTCCTCCACTTTACCATTGATTCATTAATGTTGAATTCTTTGGCAGCTGCTCTATTCTCATGTTACTGCAGTATATTAATGACTAACCTCATATTGTTGATGGATTATATCAGTTGTTTTCCTGACTGAAGTTTGGTCTGTTTACAGCATCCTGCCATGCGATTGCATTTGTCCCTAACCATCGGGAACCCTCAAGTTAACTTTTATCGAGTGGTAAAAAGTTGGCGTTCATCCTCCAGCTTCACTGTGTTTGTGTTATGCTAACATAGCTGTGTCGCTAGCGATCACGTAGCACATCATTATATACCAGCTAGTCCAACTTCAGTAACCCTACAAAAGTGCTGTTTAGTTTTCTGTCTTGATTTATGTTGGAAGTGATAGCAGAGCTGTACCTTTTAATTTTTTCAGTCAGAACACGATATATTGTGTTTAGGTGGAAACTAGCGAGCTAACTTATGCTAACTCTAACTCCATTAAATTTAATAAATCCTGTTTTCATGGATGCCTGGATGTTAAACTTAATTGTTACACCTGGTAAAGCAGCAACACTGATCATTTTATTAAAGATGAAAGAATTTAGACAGTTTTTAACTCTCAGGGATGCCGCAGTGTTCGTGTGACTTTGGGACCTGAAGCGGAGTTTGGACCCAGATCACTCCGCGAGGCTCCTGACTACAGTAGCCGTAATGCTCCGACAATCCATCAACCGGTGCGGCTTCGTAGCTTACCAAAGTCATACTAAAACATTTTTTTGAGCACCATGTACAACATAAAGTTGGTTCTAGGTCAGTAAGCAGAACCAGGAGTCATACATAAGGCGCACTGGATTATAAGGCATACTGTCGATTTTTTGAGAAAATTAAAGGATTTTAAGTGCGCCTTATAGTCCAAAAAATACGGTAAACAAGTGTGGCCTATTTGGAAGGGTTGCCAGGAGAAAGTCTTTTCTCTCTAAAAAAGCATGGCAGTACAGCTTACATGTATGTTTGCAAAATTCACCCAACGTCTGGAACAATGTCCTTTGGATGAAATGATACCAAAATGGAGATGTTTGACCCTCATGTACAGCACCACGTTTGAAGAAACCCACGTGCAGGATAAACTCATACTGTAGATCATTGGCTAAATGATCGCCAAACAATATTTGTTTATACAGACCTGCCGTGACTGTGGGGGGCTAGTCCAACTGGAATAGTATGGTGGGGGGAGTTTTGTTCTTCCGGTACTACCATTGTGTTTTGTCGTGTGCTGGAGTATGCATTAAAGTTTTACAGCGGACCAACATCCAGAGTGATCATTGGCTCATCGCATCACACGAGAGTGCTACACATATCAAGTGTTAAGCACGGTGGTGGAGAGGTGATGACTTTGGCTTGTTTTGCAATCACTGAATCAACCATGAACTTTTTTGTATACTAAAGTATTCTAGCGTCACATGTGAGGTGGGGTGTTCACACTCGACTTCTTGGTCTTGGCTTTGCTTTTATTAAAAAAAGAAAATCACCTGTGTTGTTGGTCATCTGAGGTTGTATTTACCTCATTTTAAAAGGTGCTTTTATTATGTCCTGATAAGTAAAACCTTAGGATTGACAGAGGTTGTGCTTTCTTTCTACTATAACTGTAGCCCAGTGGTACAGATCCTGAAGCCACATTGCTAGCGTGCCTGATTTTCACAAGTATCTCCTTCTCTCTGTGTGTCTGTAGATCGACGTGTCTTATAATGTACCTGACCCAGTTTCCAAGCCAGCCTTTCATCTCAAGGTGGATCTGAAAGAGCCTTTTCAGGAACGAAACCTGCAGCCCCTCTCCTCCTCCTCCTCTTCCCGTCATTCTACTTCACGAGCCCGGAGCCGCGCTGACAACCGCTCTGAGCTTAACTGGAAGCGACGGGCACCCATTGATGATGATGACCCAGCAGCCCACCAGGACAAATTGGATTATCACATCTCATTAGAAGTTTGTGCAAGGTAAATGATTACCACACACTTACACACAGAGCTGGGGAAAAACATGTATTCATCGCCAATCCTTTGTCTAGGTGGCTTCATTCAGGCTCGTCTAACATGGCTGTCATAGAAGTACCCATGATTTCTGGTTTCCGAGCAGATGTCGAAAGTCTAGAGCGGGTATGTAATCGCACATGACCACACTTTAAAAGAGGCATTTAGCATTTAGCCATAGTGACTGACATATTGCTTGACAGGCAGGTAATCAGGTAGTTGACTAAACTGAAAAGAAGGTAGAAAGAGACAGATGCATCTTGAGGCCATTTAACAATAATGAGTATGTCATGGAATTGATCAAACCCCTTTGCAAACACCACGCTCACACGCTTCACAACCTTCACAACCAAACAGGATGCAACATTTAATTCACTCACATAAACAAACACACACATTTGAGATATTGTTGGGTTTTAGTGTAAATAGCACAGTGAAGCATTCTGTCCCGTGTTGTTTGACAGCACAGCTCCTGAAAACATCCTTCAGATAGAGGCAGGTTATTTAACTACTGCATGTTATGCAATATGTGCTGCTGAAATGTTATATTCATGTGTCTGCATGTGTGTGTATGTGTCTTGCTGATGGGGATCATTTTTAACTTGGAGGTTAAAAGTCGTCAGGCCTCTCTGGGCTTACAAGACCGTAGACATACACTTCACTAGGCCATGTGGGGTACATAGAAAACTTGTAAAGTGTAGAGTTGACAGACAGCATTATGCTGGATGGATGAAATGAGTAATGGAGAGTAAGGTAAATTTAAGGGCTGTATCAAGGTCAGCCCTCCAGCCACCAATCTGAAACTTGTCCCTCATTACTAGACAGTTATAGGGCTAAAGTCTGCAGGCTTCCACCTCCAAAAGAGCCACCTCTCTGGCTACCTGGAGAGATGTAAAACACGCATACTCATACACACATAGTACTGTGAGTATATCAGTCATGACTGACCCGAGTTGTAGTGGCTAACAAGCTCAGTTTACACCCCTGGAGTTTTACTGCTGCCTGCCCGACTGCCACTTACATTCCTCAGTTTATGGTGGCAAGCTTGGCTTCTGCAGTGATGTCTAGTTGCATTCATTGATGCTGCAGTACTGAATGATTAGTCCAGTGACTGACTGGGAGCTGCCACAGCCATGGCCTCTTATCACCCAATATAATGAGCTTTCTTTAACAACCCAGGGCACTCTGGGGGTATAACATTTGAGCAATGGGAGTTCATGAGCAATTTTTGGTTATTATATAGACAAACAATGCTTTCGTAAACAGTGTGTAAGTGCGTGTGTCGTGGTGGCGCCAGCTCAGGCTGAGCACCTCATAAACCCCTGCTGTCCAAAGGCTGCCACCTCTGACAGAATGAAAATCCCCCGGTGGGGGGAATTAACTGCTGGCTCTCTATGCACACACTCTGATTCTTAGTAAACAGCATCCTCGTCGGTCATTCATACCGTCCTAATTATTAGACCGTAACAAAAGCCAGGCCTGCGGCACTATTTCAAATTCTTCCTTCCATATTTACTGGTGAGTTGAATACAATTCTATTGCAGAGACAAATTTTCATGACTATTAAGTTACATCCAGGCGAACGTGACACATGGCAACAGTAACGTTGCATTCGCAATGGGGATGATGAATACAAAAATCCCAAGAATACTGATGTTAAATGTTTTTTAAAAACATATAGACATTGATAATTGCTCTTTGTGTGGTGATGTTAATGCAAAGTTTCATTCATATTGCCCCAGGGTGCATACAGGAATATATACATACAAACCCTATGATCATTATAATAAGATGTTCATGTAAACATGATCATTTCTGCATAATTTAAAAAAAATAAGTATTAAACAGAGTTCCGGTAATTCTACAGGAAAGCTGTCATCTTTTTTTATTTCAACTACTTAGAAAAAGCCTTTCTGAGTCTTTTTCATTTTCCACTGTGGACATGACTTCATGATAGAGTGGGTATGGTTTGCATTTCTGTTGTTGCTCACACATGTCACACAATAATAGAAATTCTTTATATTCACTACAGTCATAATCCGTACAAGCAGAAAAGGGAGCATTTTAGTTAAATAATAATATCCTAGATGCACTGTAGTGTAGTGGTCACGGGGTTAACAGAACTGTGGGTTTTCTTTCATGTTTGACACATTATATTTACTGGTCTGTGTACGGTAAACCTCGGTTGGCATGAGGTGGAGCTGTCCAGACTGCTGTGGTGCTGATTACTGCTAATGTCCATTGTTAATGACTTCTCTGCATGTTCATATATAAATACTGGAGCCGTACATGTAGCTGACTTAGCTGGATGCCATGCATTATGCGTTTTTAAATTGACATTTTATAATCGTACTCGGCTGCAATTTTAGAAAATCTAAACACGTTTTTATCAGGATCTGATAAAAAGGATCTTTAATTCTTCTCAATAGGTACAAAGGCAAGAGATATTCACAAACCCCTTCCAGCATTATAAAATCAAGTTAAACGTTATTAAACTTTTACTATTTTAAATGAGAATGTCAAGAGATCGAGGTTAATATTTGCGTATGAAGCTTGATTTCTTTATGTACTGTGCTGGTCAACAGCTGCTTATGGACAAGAGAGTCGGTCTGAAGAGATATGAGCTGAATGGGAGAAAAGTGTTGTTCTACTTTGATGAGGTGAGTGCAATCAAAATTCTTGATTGCTGTGTCTGATTTTGCACACCTGCTGCATCACTGTAAACACAAGATAAAAAGAACCTCTGATTTATTTATTTGTTTTTTTAAGCAGGTTTAATAATACCCATGTTTGTGTCTGTATTCATGTGTATGTGGGCTAGGGTGCTTTCATAAGTCTTTCTCTGTTTCGACCTTTTGTAGATTCCCAGCCAGTGTATGACGTGCGTGGCCTTCCAAGCTGTCAGGGAGTACATTGTGGGCAAGACGGCGCCTGTTCCGGTCAAGATCTATGACTACTACGAACCAGGTGTGCCTCTGATGAATATTTTAACCCTTTAAAGCCTGAACTGTGAAATAATTGCCATGAAATTCAAATTATTTGAAACTGGAGTGTTTATTGAACCTTTTGACAATAAATAAATACATATTAATATGCATGTATCATATTTGCTACATTCAGCATTTTTTTTTGCAGTTTATTGCTTAAATATATTGTCTGATATATTAAGACTTTTTATATAGGGGAGAAAATCACACTGATGATGAAGAAGTCTTAAAAACTCTGGGCATTAAGAGCTTAAGTGCTCCTCTTTAAGGAGTTAAACACTTTTTTTCCTGCAACTGGAATTTTTCAAGTTTATGACCTACTAATGGTGAGCTTCATTGTTTCATGTGTGTGGATGTGTGAACATGCTCGTGTGGGTCTGTGCTTGTCGTGCAGCTTTCGAGGCTACCCGGTTCTACAATGTTAGTGAGAGCAGTCCACTTGCACGGGAGCTGTGTGATGGACCTACGTGCAATGAGGTGGAAAGTTCAACCAATCAGTGGATAGGTGAGAAACATGTGCAGCGCTCCTAAAAGTGTGGAAAGGCCTCACTTTCATGAATCTAATGAAAAATTCTGTTTCTGCAGGTTTTGTGCAGGCGAACCAGTGCAACAATGTGTTTGGCTGTCTGGAGGAGGAGCGGTTTGAGCGCTGCACGTGCTACAGGGATTGCGGTTACGATGGGGATCCTGTTTGTGGGTCAGATGGGCAGCTCTACCAGAACCAGTGTCAGATGGAGGTCTTTGCCTGCAGAAATGGCACAAGAATCAAGCAGGTTCCGTTGTCCCAGTGTCCAGACGGTAAGAGCTCTGTCATCACGCATCATCTCATCTGTTCACAGATTCTGGACCTCTTTGTTTAACCTTAGTTTTTTTTAAAAAAATGTCTCTAATAGTGATGTTTGCACAATACAGTAGCCAAGCTGCAGACCAAAGACTCTCCCAAATCCTGGATTTGTAGTGATTAAAATAGGTCTGGTTCCTGTTGACATTTGTTTCCACCCAATGGCTGAACAAACATCACAGCAATCACAGTTTAGGCAGTGGTAAGAATAGATCCGTCATGTCTGTTCATCAAAAATGTATTTCAAGTTTTTGCAAGTCCACATGTTAAAAAGTTGTGAAAACATCCTCTGCCAAGTTCAGTATCAACAGGAAATGTCACAGACCAGATTTATACCTGACTCGCATCACAAAGGTTGGCTGAATAAATGATCCAAAACTAATATTAAATTATTGTGTACATGTCCACATTTCTCTCTGTTCTGAAAGAGAAATGTCACAGAAATAGACAAATTTCAGTTAATATAAAGCATGTGTCATTTAATTTTTCTATACAGTTAGTGGTCTGTGGCTCTCGGGCATTAACAGCGTGCCCCAGTGTATTTTTCCTTAACTGTATGTGTGTTTCCCAATTCTCATTGTGGGTTAATGGGCTCATATAAATGTGTAATCCTCATTTTTCCCTTTATTTTTATTTGCGTCTGTTCATGTACACATGCCTCTGTGTATGCAGTGATCTGAGTTTGGGAAACAGCTGTTCAGGTGTTGAGCTGATTACTGAATGAGTTTGGTTTTTTTGGGGGGGGGGAGAAAAACTACCCATCGTACCCCAACCCCCCACCCCCACCATCCTCTCTCACTCGCTGCTGTATTACAGGGCTCCCTCCAAATGACAGAGTGCTTTTGTCCAGCCTTTGAAATCCTTGTCACATTCCTTTCCGACGCACAGCCCAACAACAAAGGAGCCTTCATGTTGTGGAGCAGATTGGGAAAAGGCATAGACAAAACTGTGGTGGGAAAAGACCTCAGTTTGTGCCAAGTCGTTCATGCTAGAGATTATCAAAAGGATTGTATTTTTTTGTTTAGGGCCCTCTGACCTTGTTTGTTTGTGTACAGTTGTGCGAGGGAGATTCATGCCACCGTTTCCCAGTTTTGAAAAGGAAAAAGATATGATTTGCTTCCACACATGGCCTCCTGGCCATGCTTTGGCCCCTGCTATTTTTGGATAGATAGAATTTAGTGCGAGCCTCTGTTCAGACAGAGTGTGCATCATTGTCTTGCCAAGAAGTGTTGCTCAGTGGGGTGGATAATGCTTCTGGCCAGTATTTAGATTATGCAACAATGAAACTCTGTTGAATTCTTTACTTGTTTTTTAGGTGCTGTGGCAGCCACATAAATGTGAATAATCTAACATGTATCTGTTTATACTTCCAGTGAAGACCACGGAGGACAGGCAACCAATAGTGAGTCAGGAAACTGAGCAACCCTCAGTGCCTGTACACACAGGTAGCCTCCCATATCACACCTTTTCCCCACTTACACAGCTTTGCATTCTTTCATCTCCTCTCTGCACTTTCTATGCATTTTTTCTCAAACTCATAGTTTGTCTTAGAGACAAAGCATTGCTTTTTTTTCTTGTTTTCCTTCATTATTTGCATGTTTTAAAGAGCCGAAAGCAAATCTAAATCTTAAATCTACTGACTAATCCACTTTTGCTGCTGTTATAGGTGAAACTCTATTTCTATGTTAACTAAATGTAAATGCAGTGGGCAGTGAGCAACCCCGTGTTTGTGGAACATTGGAGTTTGCAAGGGCAGGGAAGAAGAAAGGATTTAAGACCAGGATGAAAAGGTTGAGACAGTGTGTAAGGGCTGTAAAGCTAAAAAGGAGAAAAAAGAGTGAAGGGGACGACCAGGAGATGGGATCAGAAAAGAGAAAAGGAACAGGGTCAGTGGGAGAGTATAGGAAAGTAGATATGCAGGTGGGGCGTACGGCAGCACATTCCCCTGCCACCACGTCATGTTTTTACAGTCTGTGTGATAAATAGGTGGATCGTTTTCAAACAGCCGGCTTGATTGTTGCTTTGTCATGAGCTTAGATCAGCTGCCATTTTCAGGGAGGCAGCCAGAAAATTCCTGATAGGATGTTTGGCTGTGCGTGCAAGGAGGATGTAGCTGTGTTACATTTGGCAGTGCAAGCATAAAAAAAAAACAGTCATTCACAAGCTGCAGGAGCGTGTACTTGCATACTGTGTGCGCACACCGCATGCTGTTATATGTACATGATTTTAAACTCGGCCTGCATGAAAGTCTGAGTTGCCTACAGGTGTGTGTGTGTGTGTGTGTGTGTGTGTGTGTGTGTGTGTGTGTGTGTGTGTGTGTGTGTGCACCCCGTGTGGCACAGCCTGCACTGACTTGTTGCTGAGCCCGCTACCCTCGGTAGCTGCAGTTCACAAAGCTTCTCTCACTCAAAGGTCTCCTTAGTACAAAAGCCAATGCTTCACACTCGCCACAGGAATGTTGTTTCGCACTTACACAAACGCACACACATATCTATACGTGCACACATAACACATACACTTCCTGCATGTCCATACAGGCAGATATTTGCCCACACACAGAGACACACGTGCACACTCATCTAGAATAAGATAACCCTGGGGTGATTAGATTGAATAAGTACTGTAAAAACACTGTCATTGTAAACCATTAGAATGTTCACTACATGCCAGATAAGTGCACCGAGAGTGTAATGGGTGAATGTGAGTCTTGCCATGAACCTGACAGTTTCCAGTGTAACAGCGGAGGACGCTGGAGCTCTGGAATTAGCTTCCTTGTGCAGACTTGTCATGTCGGTGACCTTCTGCCAGAGGACAACATACAGTAGAATACCTATACAGGCATTCCTTCAGCTGATTTTTGGTCATAATATATACATTTTTTTGGTTACAGACTTTACAAAATTCCCACATCATATTTGTCTTAAATTTGTTTAACTCTCACCATATGTGCTGCAGGCCTCAAAGAAGGAAAATCTGATTGCAGGCTACTCAGAATAAAGCGAACTTTCATAAAGCTATACCTTGAAAAGACCGATTCAAGCCTAGCACGCTTATACGCGGATACAACATTTTAAGCAAGGTGCGACCCCTGCTGTGTGTGATGTGGTATTGCTCCTCAAGAGGTCCAGATGTGCAGTATATTAAAGGTGTCCTGTGGAGCTGTCTGCAAGCCAGCAGGGTTAGGTTTAGATTTAGTGTTGCTAGCCAGGATTACGATCTATATATATATTCACATCAGGACAGATTTTTAGAGTATCCATGACAGCCAAAACTTTCATTTTTATCCCACCTACCTTGTGTCTGTGTTTCTCACTAACCCTGTTCTCTCCAGGCGAAGAGGAGCAGGGCTCTATGGCAGAGGTGTCCTACTACTCCTATGAATACGACCCAGACTCTGATCCTTTCCTTGCTGATGCAGAGGGAGGGGACCATTTTGATCTTCCTGAAGGTGGCAGGGGTGTGGAGCATAACGTGCGCCTGCCAGTAGATTCCCAGCTACCCACACTGGACACAAAAAACACCCCTGAGCGATGGTATGAGCTACATCTTTGATGTATTTGTTTAACAGACTTTGGATTAGTAGACCTCTCTGATGTTTTCCAGGTATCTGGAAGAGTCTGTTGTGGATATTCATCTTTGGTAATAATGTTAAAGGAATAAAAAAGCAGTTGTACATCTCCCAATATTATGTCTCCACAGACTTCAGCAAGAGATGCTTTAACGGTGTTAACTCTTTCCCCTATAAAGAGGACATTTAATCTCCCCAGTTCCCAAATGACACCTCGGTATATATCAATAAAGTGGTTTGATGACCATTAGCTTTCCAGTTTTTCCAAGGGTAGCTGCACAGGGAGAGACTGTCCTCACTTACTTTTGATAAAAACCCAGTCACTTTGTTTTAAAGGCTTCAAGAGTTACTCAAGGAGGCTTTCAAGGGATAAAGAGTTAAAGATGATCCTTTAAAGAACATGTGTTCTGTTTTCTTGTCATCTACAGAAACACTCCCAGAGTGAAGCCATACCCACCTCCGAATTGTACATTATTTGTGAATATGCTAGTGAATGGAAAGAGAAGAGAGACTTGCTGAAAGGAAGACATGGTGGGGTCTGGAGAATGAGTGTTTGACCTTGTGTGAGTCAGAGTGGATGCATTTATAAGCCTGTGTGTGTGCTTGGATGTGACTGTACGTTTTTTATTAAGCTAGTATCCTCCAGACTTGTATTTTTCCTCCTCTAGACTCCTAGTAATCAATAGGCACAATATCATATTTGTTAATCACTGTACTGCCTTAATAATCACTAGAAGAAATAATCAAGTATTTATGTTTGTAATTACACCTGATGTTATGCAACGTATTTTGTTATATTTTCTATCTGTGGTATTTATTTTTAGATAGAGATCATATCATTTTTATTTTCTAAGTCGCCCCCTCAGTACAATCTACCTGCCCCTTGTGGATTTTTAAGATGTATGCTATACTATGCAAGGCATTTTTCTTTTTCTTTCATAGCAAGCTTTAACCCAGTTATTGCAATGTTTGATGAAATTCCTCTTCTGGTATCCTGCTGGAAAACAGACATATGCTAACCATATGCTTTACGGAAACATAAGCTGAAATGTTTTGCATTTTAAAGATTTTTGGGGGGCATTTTTGTCTTATTACACAGCAGAGTAGAGATTGACAAGAAACACAAGAAGGCAGAAGGGGACTGGCATGCAACAAAGGCCTCTGGCCGACTCTGACTTTTACAGTTCGACCCAGCTGTAGTGTTTCTGAAACTATTCTGCCAAGATACCAGCATCTCCTCTCACCATTGAGATTTGATTGTACAGCTCATAAGCTATTTTGTTTTTTTGTTCAATTTTGATCTTTGAAGCAGTCAAGTTAAAAATATTAAAGAATAATAAAGAATGAAGTTTTGATTTCTGTAAAAGTACCAAATTTGATCAAATGTAACCCAGATCGATATCAAATATTGTGATTTTTAAAACAAATGAGAATAAAATTTGTATGCAGTTTAGGCCTTTGGTTTTGTTACTTCACTACCTGTGTTTCTCCAACTGACTTACTGAGATATCTGCATCTGCAGCACAGTACGTGTCTCTTTTTTCAACTAGCAGAGCTGCAGTGCAGTTCTTTATGAGAGATGTGTTGCTCCATTTCCTTTAAATGGATGGTGAAGTCAGCAGTCAACTGTATTATACTCAGCTGTTTCAAAGGGCCTTCTGCTTTCACTCTCTTATTCCTTGTATGTAGCTGCATTGGAGACAGAAAGCATGTTAGTGTGTGTGAATTTGTACCTAACTGCATACTTGCACATGTTTGAGCCTTAATGTGTTTGTGTTATTTAGGTTGCCAAAGGAGGGCACCCCCAGGAGAGAGTTAAAGCCTGTGAAAGTTTAATGTTTGCTTACTGCACGTCACTTGTCGACCCTCTCGGTTACAGTTGTCTCTGGAAACTGGCAGCTCAGGCCTTTAAACCGAATCACATCAACACATAACTGTGTCTGGAAAGTGTGCTTGGCTCGAGGTTAAGGATGATAAATCAGGGGGTTGTTAATTCACTGTGTATTCCATCAGTTCAACGGGAGATGTAGCTACTCATTCTGAATGGAAAACTTTGTTCTTGTTGTGACAACGAGGCAGCGGTGCAGGGGACCAGGCTGCAGCAAGCTACCCACAGCAGTCTCCGTGGCAACTGTACGCATGGCTGAAGAGTGATATTGCGTCTCCACGCTGTGATGAGCAGAAAGAGTCAAAAGAGAAAGGACGGAGAGGGGGATCTTGGTTTCATGGTTTGCGGGGGGAGCGAGCTAGCGTTACATGAGAGTGAATCGGAGTGATGACATTGTTTCTAAGTGCCAGCTGAGTGCACCTATACTCCTACCCCCATGGAGGAAGGGCTAATGACCTGTCCAAGCATCCACTGATGAAGCATTTGGACAAAGGGGCAAACGGGCAGACAGAGTAAACCCTATCCAGGGTAGATCCTCCTCTGTTGTTGACACTTTGACAAGCATTATAGGTCTCAGGTTTCCTGATTGCTTTGGAGGAAATTGGTGATTGATCCTAGATCAGGCAGGGTTCTGGGTTTCTAAAGTCACCTGGGGCTTTGGTGATGCTGGATCAAGAGGAAGCACAGATATCTAACAAAAAAGAAACAGACAATAGACCAAGAACAGCCTGAATGAAGGAATCACTTGCGCCTTTGAATCTGATGACTGAATTTCCTGAAGCCTGCCTCACTTTTAGCTGAAAAGGGACATTACCTGTGTCAAGACCCCAGTTCAGCTATTTTTATTTATTTATTTTTAAATTTTAAATTTTACGAGCATATAATGCCCAGAGCAATCTGATACTTCTATAGAACCACTACCATTGCTGGACTCCTGAAGTAACTATCAATTCTGTAAAGAGTAAGATGGAGAAAAAATACCCAGTAATTGCTGGACGAGAAAAAGGTAAGTCATCTTCAATAACGATCATGGTTCTTTTTTTTTTATGTAAATTAATATTTACAAATAAATATCAGTAGCTTAATATACTGCAGTTAAGCAGAGTGGGTCGTTTTGCAGTGGGCAGACCTGTCAGGACTTGCTCCACTCTGTGAAAAAATGCTCCCACCTTGTTAGCTGTTTGACATAGTGTGCATAATAGTGTTTCATTCAAGGCTGAAAACTGGAAGGCTAATCTCTAAAATTCACATGAATTTTCATTTGTATTGTCTAGTTATCAGACTTCCTTATTTGCAGAGAACCTTACATAAAGCTGCGTTCACAATCAAAGGAGCCATTGTCACTTTAGAATTTCCCACATGTATGACTTTTGTAAACTGTGGATGTAATTTAAGACACGTGTATTTTGAGGTTATGGCAACTTTGTGACATTTTCTGCTGTTTCAAGGGCCTGGACCTGGTCGCTATGGGCTTCCTCCCACTATTGGATTTATTGGCCATGACTTCACAAAGTCAACTAGCCCTGCCTACACTTTCCATGGAAGGATGACTGATAATAGTGAGCCCCTCTCTTGCTTTATGGTTTATCAGAAGTGGGTACTTTGAGGGCTAGTTTTCAAGTTTAACTTAAAGCTAACTAAAGTATTACTTTTTTTTTTTTTTTTGCAGATTTTTTCTTTTTATTTATTCTATGACTAACTAAATAATGCCTTTTTTCGTCAAACTGCTGATTTAGGACACAAATTAGCTGAAAGCATTACAGTCACCAATACACACATTTCACAGAATTTGTGTACAGTAATTTATATTGTTTGTCTTTATGTTTTCAGAATGATTTCCTCTCCTGTAAAAATGATCTCACAAAAATTTCCGTTTGGTGTGATGTCAAATTCAACCACTAGGTGGAGACAAGAAGTTTTTCTTCACTTTTTTTTTAAACTTTTTCCTTTTTTTAAACTGCATCTACAGATTTTCAGGATCAAATCAAATCAAATTAAGGAAAAAAAAAAGAATGAAAAGAAGTTTACTTTTTAAAAATATAAATTTGTAATTATCCAATTAATTTTTAACAGTGTATAGTGTTGACTCCAGTCCAGGGCCTCGGTATCACATTGATGCAAGAATCACTCGATTTGGAAAGGATGGCACACCTGCATACTCAATGCTGGGTAAAGTCAAAGCCCAGAGTAAGTATGCTTTCCTTCATTATTAGAGTTTATTTTAAAATTAATTGTGACATATTGTATATCAGTCAGATCAATAGATTAGTGAAGAAAACATGTACTTTTGACCCTTCTGGAGAACCCCATGTGATTGTCTTCTGCTCACTAGAGGAGCTTTTCCACACACCAGGACCCGGTGCATACAGCCCTGAGAGAGCCCCACCATGCAACCTGCAGCGCAGACCTCCATCCTACACCATGGGCTCTCGCACACACTACCGCAGTGTTGACTCAGTCCCAGCTCCCAACAAGTACTCTCTACCGCCACTTATGGGCGCTCAAGTCCCAGACAAGGCATCCAGTGCAAGCTACACAATATCAGGTGGTCTCAGCATAGGGGGACCATCTGAGGATTTAGCCAAGACTCCTGCGCCTTGCAGATACAATAGTACAGACCCAAATGTTTATCTGCTCCGACGGCCAGCGTTTTCCATGTCGGGACGTCACAGTTTACCCAGAGATGGCACCAAGAAACCAGGTCCAGGAACATATAATCCAGAGAAAGTTACAGTCCACAAGGCCCGGGCACCAGCCTACTCCCTGGGTATCAGACACTCAGAATTTGTTACTCCACTTATTGTCAATATTTCTGACTAAACAGTCATCTGAGAGAAAATTACATCATTCTTCAATTAAATAAAAAGAAAAGAAGCAAGTATTAAGGAATTAGCATATTTTATTTGTCCAGTATCAAAGAACTTGACAAATCAACCATAACGGAGAGCCAAATGTATATCAAGAAATAACATATGCACATAAAATACATACGTTTAAGGAATTATCAATAAATGTTTTAACAAAAATGTTAGGGATGTCATTGGTTTGAGCAAAATAAAATCATATGCTCATATGGCCATTAAGTAAATAGATCAGTCTTGACAACATTACACCTAAAGATAAAAAAAAAAAAATTGTTAAATTGTACAATTGACAGGCAAACTTCCACCTTCAAATTGTTTTAAGTTATCATTCACAGTGAAAACAAGACATTTTTGTCTCTCATAACCTCTAAAAACTGAGGAAATTTGAATGAAGAAACACAAAAATATATACACACAAAACTACAGGGCATCTACACAATATATCAGAACACATATAGATTTATGTGCAGGACAGATATAGGATCGAAAGACAATACATATCAGCAGAGGAGATGGCAGGTATTTTAACAGACAGCTTCCCCTTTAATCCTTTGGGAGAGGCCTTCTGAAAAGCAGTATGTGTGGCTCTAGGGAGTAAAGCAAGAAAGAAGGATCTGTCAGCATCATCAGTAAGTCATCAAACACAGTCAAGCCTACAGCTGTACGTCGTCTACACCCAAATTTGATCGCGGCCAAATAATGCAGTGTAGAAGCTGTACAATGACAGATTCAATTCTTATGTCAACTTTAGCACAATACTCATATGCTGTTGAAAGTATAATGAAGGGGTTTCAAACACAGGGACCAGGGGCCAAATCCAGCTCAGCAAATGCAGAGCCAAGTCAAAATTTTGTTATCAACTTTTTGAAATTGAAAAAATAAGAATTTTGAGTTAGTAAGTCAAAATCTTGAGACAATAACCTGAAATTTTAGACTTAGAGCTTTTTATTGTTATTGTGCTGTTTCTTGCACAGCGAAATTGGGTAGCTGGACCACAAAGGTGCAAAAATAAGAAGAGAAAACAATATACAACAAGGGGGGAAATAAATAAGAAAACAAAATAAAAAGCAATATATATGTATACATATATGTGAGTGAAACTATATACACATGGTGTATGCGTAAGAAACATTGAAACAGAAACATTGTGGGTCTGTATACAAGGGCAATTATAAAATATAATAATTGAAATGGTATGGATGTCAAAAACTTTCTTATGTTTGTTCATTTTTACCAACAATAACAAGGTTCTATAGGGTAATTATTAAATGTTTTTAGTCAGTAAAACACCTTGCCGTTACCAGCGTTTATGGACATTTAATTCAGATTGCTTGGATCATTAAAAAAAAAAAAACAAACACAAAAAAACAAACAAAAAAAACCCAATATTGCGTCTTTCCAAAAAAATTAACATTTAAATCTTCTCTAATTTTGTATATTCACTGTGATCTACACATTTTAATATCTTCCTGGGAACCAAGGAAAAAAAGAATCTTCCCATTGAACTTTTTTGTGATTACCATCCTCTTTGGAGCTAAAAGAGGCCACCCAAACACATGGGATATCAATGGAAAGCCCAGAATGTCCTCTATTTAGTCCCTCAGGACTTAGTAGTATAGCTCAAATAAGTCAAAAGATATAGACCAAAAACAAATGCCCATTACAGAGGACATAAATGAATAGGCTGGTTCTCAGGAGGATATGTCATAATGGTACTGGCTGTTTTTAAAACTAACAAACAAAACAAAACACCTTCTTGAAATTGTGCTTATTTTTCTTACAGTTTCTCAGGGTCTCAGCCATCTCTCCTGTGGATGTACTACTTCTTACCCACACAAGATCAAACTAGGCTCTTATGAGTTTGGCCCTGATATAGGGTCACCATGAAAATCACCCTGATATAGTCATCCCTCTTCTTTGATACATATACCAGGAAGAGATCTGTTCATAATGGGCAATGGAATACACACCATGTAAAAAGGCTGAGCTAAAGCTAAAGGCTTCAGCATAGAGTGAGCAATGTTATGGCCTGTAAATGGTAAGTGGCCTGTATTTGTATAGCACTTTACACTACATTCAGTCATTCACACATTGGTGATGGCAAGCTACAATGTAGCCACAGCTGCCATGGGGCGCACTGACAGAGGGGAGGCTGTTATAGCTTTTTTTTTATAATAGCAACCCTGATCATTCCCTGGAGACGCTTTCCTACTCAAGTGACAGTAAACAGATGGTGAAATGTCTGGTTTAAAACAAAAAAGAAAAGAGCCCTAAAACACATATTTGCTTTTACTGTGCTTTGTAGTTTTCCAAAGGTTTGACAGAAACGTGGGATTTTCACCACCTTAGATTCAAAGAATGATGACATCAATTTGTAGTTCTTTAGATGCACACATGGGCGTCTGACTTAATTTTCAAGACAAGACTGAGGAAAAATGTGAACTTATCCTTCACACCATGATTACTGACCTGGTTTATGGATCATGTAGTGAATCCAGCCCTGGCTCTGTTGGACTCCAAGTCCTCTCCACTCTTCTTCTGTCATCAGGTGGGAGGAGGGCACCAGTTTGGACAGCTGCTTGGGAAGCACAACATGCCTGAGGATGGAAATATAACAAACATATTGTTAATTGCCTACTAGGGGTCAGACAGTTTATTTTGATATATTTTAATATCAACTGCTAACGCTAACACAAGAAGTCTCAATTTACAGCGGCAATAAGTTATCTCCACCACGTTCAAAAGCTACTTTGACCTTAGCTAATTACTCGAACTAAATTAACGGACTCTTGAAAACGTTAAAAACATAATACCTGTACTCGAAGTCGTCATCGGTGTACTTGTCAGAATAGAAAATCTGTTTTTTCGACATTTTCAGTTGACAAAAGCAACAAAACTGAGCTTCAAAGAGCTGATATTGGATAATGTGAACCAAATATGTTCGCTAGCAGTATCTACAAGCTCAACGAGCTACTGTCATCTGCCGCTGTTTTCTGGGGATGATTCAAACCCCAACGGTTACCCGCACTCCTCTGATTGGTCAAAGCAGCAGCACGCGGACTTAACAGGATCGTCCATTCATAGAAAGATGACTCCCTCCGCAGGGAAAACACAAGTCTTGTGGCGAAGCGCTATCGCGATAGAATTTGTACATTTAACGGTATATTAGGACTGGTTATATATATGATTAAAAAAAAATGTTTTTGATTTTTTAAACCCAAGGTTTGTGATGTATTTTGAAAAGTCTGTGGTCGTTTTGTCAGATATGTTGAGAAGTTGACACAGTAAAAGATCTTCGGCTCTCAATTATCTCTGCTACGTAGTTGATCTTCTGCAAGAGATACTTTTCACGTAGACGAGCCGACAACGGAGGGTAAACTTTCAGGAGAAAAGTACACAGGGTTGGCGATGTATCCACTGGGGGTGAAATCGTATGTATGATTCACTTCTATACCTTCTGTTCGACCTGTGGTGTATTCACAACAGCATGGGAATATGAACAATTAGCATGACTACATAAATTTTATTATTTTTAAAAAGCACTTTGGTCATAGAACACTGAAAGTGAATATGGCAAAAATATTTAGAGAAGCATCCATCAGCATCATCAGTAAGTGATTAAACAGTACAGTCAAGTTGCAGGTCGTTTACACCCAGCTTTCATAGCCAAATTTTATATATATGTTTTGTATAAATAACATTATATTCTCAGTCTACTAACTTACTGCGAACTCATTTTACATTTTAACCAAATAACAGCTTAAATTTTCTGTGCTGCAGGTACCTTATGACGTTTTGTTGTATTAGGTTGTGTCAGTGGCTGTTAATGAGTGGTGTGTTATTCAGAGCATGATTTGTTCCACTTGTATGTGTA
This sequence comes from Perissodus microlepis, assembly GCF_051167445.1. NCBI lineage: Eukaryota > Metazoa > Chordata > Actinopteri > Cichliformes > Cichlidae > Perissodus > Perissodus microlepis. The sequence goes on along the minus strand of NC_140482.1, from coordinate 39,676,782 downwards.
AATTCATGAGGTAAATCCGTTAACTCTTGACATACAGAGAAAAAAAATGTGTGAATTAAATTGGAATTGGTATCATTTGTAGAATGAAAGTGGAAGTAAGAGTTTGAGGAAATAACATGAACACTTTAATTTTATACATGAGACTCAAGTGTTTTGCCAGGGAAAATGGGGAACAGAAAATACAGAGAAAGGCTACTGCATCTGTCAACATGCATCGATTACATCTGGTTTATCAGTAACTTTTTATACTCTAGCAAACAACCACTGCAGTGGTCATGTAACAGCTTTCTCAGAGCCTGACACAGGTAAGATCCATGCTTCTTTCTAACTTTAAGATTGCAAATGTGTCAGTTGCATGCCTGTATAATCTCTTATCTTGTTACTATTGTTCTGAATGAATTGGACTGTAGTTTGTTTACTGTAGTTGTTCTAGAGTCGGTGTTGGATAAATGCCATGGTCTCCAGTTTCTCCAGATTCTCTGAAGCGCTGTAGAAATCCTGTGAATTACAGACCTTTCTTCAGCTTTTTGGCATGACAGAGTGTTGGGTTAGACACAATATATTTCTAGAAACTTGTTTTGGGGAATAGGTTTTCCTTCTGTCTTCTGTGTCAGTATCCTTTTTACTACTGTACCTGTTTACGTGATTCGACTGAAAATCATCGTTTAACTCGCTTTATGTTTCTCACAGAGAATCCTGAATCCTGATGCGTACCTTCTGTTGCCTTTGTGTAAGACGGAGGAATGCAGTTGTGAGAGAGAAGCAGGAAAGAGATCGAACGGGGGAAAGGGAAAAAGAGAGAGCAGCTAAGAGGATCTTGCTGAGATGGCTGATTGTTCTCTTGGGAGACGGTTGGGAGGGAGATGGGAAGGGAATTCAGGCAGATGGAATAGGGTGGATGTTTTTAGAGATGTAGTCCCTTAGGAGAGTGGCTGCATTGTTTTCTCTGTGAAGTCTTTGCCTATAACCAGGATCAATTATAAGCATACATCAAATCATACAAAATTCACTTTAACTAAATGGACAGGAAATTTTCTGATATTCATCAACATCCAAACTCAATACCCTCTTAAATATTTTAACTTTATATCTCAATGTAGCTAGTTCTAGAGCTTTGTTCTTCTGTTGCTGTACATTTGTGTTATTTGTTTTTATGCGATTTAAAGTAGTGTTGGTTACTTTTTGAACATGTGAATTTAAATTAAGGACATTATTTTGTGTTAGTTATCAAAATGCAGAGACAGTTGAAATACAGAAGGCATAGATAAAAAATAAACAGAAAATCCATAGATAAGAAAAATTCCAAATGATAATGAACTGACAATGGATGGGCAAGATGCTTCGGATGTTTCCAGCCTCTCGCCCAGTGTTAGCTGGGATCCCAGCTGGATAAGTGGTTAAGTGGATAGATATATCGTTTTATTTCAGTCATTTTTACCGTCTTAAAAGCAATGCAGCCTTTTTTATAATCTTAATATCACTGTTTTTTATTGTCCGAGGTCAAATGCTGGCATAGAGTTCATTTGAGGAGTAGATTCCAAAATGTAATGATTACTGGCTCCAATTACTGCCCTGCTGAATGTCCTTTATGTAGAAACACAGGTGCTCTGTAGTGTCAATGTGTACGTGTGTCTGGGAGCCGGGTGGTTCAGGCAGATGTGTTTTAGCTAATACAGTCTGAGAGCAGCTGGGCAGGGCTAATAGACCAATGACATCATCCAAAGAGAGAGAGAAGAGAGAGAGCAAGACTGGGAGCACAGCTTGCCTAAGGCAGGGAGAGGGAGCGGGGCAGCTCAGTGAGGAGAGCAGCATGAGAGCGGGACAGTGTGTGTGTGTGAACGGGAGAGGACCAGACAGCATTCAGTTGACTTTGACAAGGATATAAGACCAACAAGATTTTCCTGCTAGTTTTCTCCTCCTCCTTCTTTGCACCTTTCCCCCTCCCCTTCCCCCCTTTCCCCTTTTTCTTCCATCCTGTGGCAGTTATCCCCACTCACAGGTCCTGCTTCAGGCGGCTACTCCGGGCATGCTCCTTAAGCCAAAGTATGACCGCTTTCGCAATGAGTCTGTGACCTCCTCCGACGACCTAATGCAGAGCTTAGCCATGAGCGGCAAAGTTGTGGCCACACCAGTGGTTCCCTCCTCCACGCCAAGCCTTCCTCTGCCTCCTTTGCCTCCCCTGGATCCCAGTGCCAGGTCCTCCTCCTCTGCTGGGGCTATGGCCTTGGCCGACTCTCCTTGCCTGGATGGGGAACAAGATGCCACGACAACCTTCTGCATGCTCATTCCTAAGATGCCTCAGTGGAAATTCTCCAACTCCCTGCTTAGCCGGAGTCCATCCAACTCCAGTTCCAGCTCCAATTCTAGCAAGGACTCGGGCAAGACAGCGGCAGCTACTTCCCAGGCCTCTGTCACGTCTTCTTCATCATCATCACACAGGCCCGGTGGTGGAACCTCAGCCAGTGGCCCAGTGGCGAGCCTTGCAGCAGTGCTTAACTCCTGTGACCCGGTGTGTGTCACTCCTTGTTCCCTACAGGCCATTCGGGGGCAGCGAGCAGTAGCAGCGGCAAATTCTGCCAGTCCAGGGGGGCACGTATTTGGAGCCGCAGAGGTCATGGCGAGCCCCGGTGGCTCCAGCAACTTCAGATCAGGAATGACGCGCAGCACAAGGGTCGAAGGCATGTGGCATGGGGGAGAGGACTTCAACCAGAAGGGCAGCTTCATCCACAAACCCTCTCAAGGCTGGCTGCACCCTGACAAGAAGATAGTAGGACAAGGAGCGTCCTACATTGTCAGGGTAAGCTAGCTGGCACTTTTTTATTTTCTTCAAAGAAATAAAAAACAACCAAAGGAAATATGCAGTAACTTTTTTCAGGTACTCATCAATGAGTAAAGAGAACAAGATAATTGCAGAATATTAAATATATGACCCCACTTAAATATTCTCTGTCTGACTGCATAGAAGACAAAAGGACACCTCACTATCAGGCAGTTTGTTATGCAGCTCATGTGGGAAGACTGGGGAATACATAATTTAATCCAGATAGATGGCTGAGCGTTGCTCATTGGGAGACAGCACGCAGGCGTCAGGGTTGAGAGAGATAAACCATGAAATTATGTGTACAGACTGTAGAAAGGATTGTGGTTCAGCTGCACTGTTTACCAAAGGTAGAATTTATCATACTGTAGTTAAACAATGAGAATCTGTATTTATAGAGCTTGTAACTTACGTCTGATTGTAAGCTCCCACTGCAAGCTTGTGGGAGTGGTTGCTCTTTGTTTTGTTTCTGGATTGTTTACGTTCTTGTATGCAATGAATTATTATGATTTTACCCATAAAATGTTATTTACAGCATCTCAGCATAGTCGATACCAAATGTTTATTTCATTATCATGAAAATATGCTCAAAATAAGCTTTTTTATTATTCGGTAAATTTGTATCAAAATAAACTGATACATATAGAAATGAATGTGATCATTTCAAATGATATAGATAAATCTGAGTTTCAAAGAAATCTTGTTCTCAATCCGAGCTTGCTGTGTTTACAAAGGGCTACCAGCCTGAGCAGAATGCTCGATGTCCCCTCAGCAATCCCCCATAACTGTTCACCTCTGCCCCTGTGCTCTCCTCCTCCTCAAACTAATGACATGACTCTTGATTAGCCCAGACTGGGGCCCAAGCACGCTTTCTAATAACATTATACAGGCACCATTCATTCCCATATTCAATTACATTTAATCACAGTCATTTGCATCATATGATGTGGAAGAGGATGGTTGGATCTGTATGGGAGCAGTCCAAATGTTGATTACATATGAGCTCTCACAGCCAGGAAGGGCTTTCTGAAATGTATAACAAGTGCTCTTTTCATATCTGACTCATAATCATATTAATGATGGGACCAGGCTTTTAACAGCTTGTTGTTGTCATCAGAAACTGCCCTCTGACTATTGCAGATGACCTGAAAGAGCCAGTGTTTGAACGTATTTCACGCCTCTTGACGTAGTACTTCAGGAGACATGTATGTGCAGCATGCATTTCAATGGTAAATCTATGTAGGGAGGCGTAGTCTCTGCATGTATTAGTGTCAGAGTGACGGTTGATTTCTGCTGCACTGTGCCATTTTTAAGTAGCACGGCCACTATGCTGAGCGACTCTCATTCTCTCACTCACATATTTATACATATCCACTCCTCTGCTGGGAAAGACACAAATCAGATTTTTAGCAATGCTCTTACTCGCTCTCTCTCCCTCTCTCTCGCTGCATAGCCACGTCAAGATCTGTGTC